>NC_048299.1:82414250-82614474 GCF_013100865.1 Trachemys scripta elegans
CCCCCCTTCTCCCTGCCCTGACTGCCCCCCCGAACCTCCACTCCATCCAATCCCCCAGCCCCCTTACCATGCCACTCAGACCAGCATGTCTGGCTCCACGCAGCGCCAGACACATGGCTGCATACATGCTGCCGTGCTCCCCTGCAGAGCCACAGCCCCCCAGCACCTGCCTTCCAGATTTGAACACCTCAAAATTCAGGAGTGCTCAAGCTCAGTTTGGGCAGCTGTTACTTCATTTCTCCCAAATCAAAATATACTGATCCACTGTAACTTGCTGTAGAAAAAGTAGGATAAAATTGAGCAAGAAATGCTTCCCAGTGGTTATTAGGACTGGAATTGCTATTTTCAACAGCCATTGCCTTTTTTGTTTGTTTGTTTGTTTAAAAGGAAGACAGTGATATTGCAAATTCCCCATAGAAAGAAAGTGAGGAACAAAAGAATAATAAAGGCACCTCAACTTTTCTTCATTTATGTAGGACAGGCTTATAATATGCATCCAGATATCCTCCAATCACACAAGCTGAAAATTGTTCCACTTTATTGCAGTTCTGTAACCATATGGGAACCAATCCTGTCTGTGTTCTGTGCATATCTAAAATTCCTGCTGAATGACCTGCAGTGGGAGCGAGTTACCAGTGACCCAGGGCTGCGGCGGAAGAAGGGTGCAGGTGGGGGGAGGAGAGAGCCCAGGGCTGGAGCAGCAGGGGGGTCCGGCGAGGAGCCCAGGGCTGGGACGGGGGCAGCCAAAATTTTTTTTGCTTGGGGTGGCAAAAGACCTAGAGCCGGCCTGATTTCACCAGCACTTGAAAATG
Source organism: Trachemys scripta elegans (assembly GCF_013100865.1). Lineage (NCBI taxonomy): Eukaryota > Metazoa > Chordata > Testudines > Emydidae > Trachemys > Trachemys scripta. The sequence goes on from NC_048299.1 coordinate 82,415,063, forward strand.
CTTAAGTAATACCATAAGCAGCTGGCTCATGTCCTGGCTGATGGTTTATCCTCAGTGCTACCTATTTTTCTTTTCTTTTTGAAGTGTGCAGAACTTTTTTTCTTCTTCTTCTTTAACTATAATGCATCTTGCTCAAAGTCATAGCCTGGATGTGACACTGTAATTAAAAAAGATCTCCATGGTCAAATTCTATAGACCAAATATAATAATGGCTATGTTTTATCCCTCCTGCACCGTTGGAAGAGATCAGAACCCGCTCTCACCACATTGACACTCTCCTCCCCTGCAATTAAAATACTAGGTATAGTTCATTGATGGTATCATGTAAATAGTGAAATATGTGCAATAACAGGCTTTCATTTATTGGAACGCGAAGGTAGCCAGCAAGATCATGAGGTGAAAGACATTCATTTTGACCTGGTGTAAATTGCATGGGTGGCTGAATATGCTTCAGAACAAACGTGTCGATGTGGAGAACCTTGCAGGCTGCTGGTCCCACGCGTTGTTTTGCATTGTTGCACAGAAAACAGAATCTCTAACAGGACACTCATTCTTTCACTGTGCAAGTGTGTATTGGATGCCTAGTGGCAAAATAGTGTAAATTGTCTTCTTTGCGGTCAGTTAAAGCCTCAGCAGCCAGAGCTTGCTGGAAAGGGAGGAAAAGGGTGAGGGGAAGGGAAACATGCTTTCCAATTAGACAGTGGCAAATACCATACTCTCACTTATACAAGGTCAGAAAGGTAACAGCTGAAGGAGCCACGTAATAGACAATTTGATGATAGTAGCTAAGAAAATATAAAAGGCATCCAATTTCTCCCCCATTGATAATGCTGCCTGAGGTGCTGTAGATCAATTTAGTCATGGTTGTTGTTAGGAAATTGCTCTTGTTTGATGTTCCACAAGCAGATCATGCAGTTTCCTAGGAAACATCCTTTCCCACTTAAAATCTAATTCTTTTACATTGCTTGATCTGATGAGTCACCCTGCCTGACTTTTCTCTACTTCCTTTTACCTATTAAAATGTACCCACCAGGTGGAAATCCACTAACTGACAGGGATTTTAGTCCACATCACCTGGCTCTTCGATTAACTCTTGTGGTTCCTCTCTGTAATCCAGACGATGTGCCTGATTTGGCAAAACAGAATTAATGGGAATGATAGTGTGAGAGAGGAATCACTGTTTAATTGATTTACCCACTAATGGAACAGTGTGTCTTCCTATATCCTAGAAGGAAAAGAACTCACGCACTGCATGGTTATATTTCCTTCATGTTCCGTGCTGGAATTTAATTTCTGTTTTGTAAGAAGTAAGGGGGTGAGCCACGAAGGAACTTGGATGCCTAAACTCCAGAGTTAATCATCTAAGTCCCTGTGCATGACACCACTGCAAATTACAAACCAGGGGAAGATAGGCAAAGCAATGCCTATCTTGCATGTGGAACCTGATCTGGTAGGTGTGCTCAGAGGCTGCCTACCACGTGGGGTACAGCAGCTTCTGGAGCATGGGGGGGGGCAGAATGCGGGACACTGATAGGTGCAGGGCTTCTCACCCCCACACATAAAACATAAAACAATAATAGTGAAAGCATAGGGCAAGCAGGATTGTGGTTTCAAGCATAAGCCAGAGAAAGAGAGGAGTGAGATCTGTTTGGAGAGACAGCAAATAGATAGGTAAGTATAAGTGGTAGGTTAGGTGGACCAGGGGCAGGGATTAGGTTAGTGCAGGAGAGGGGCATCTAGAGGGGCACAGATTAGAGATCAGGGACAGCTGGGGGTGGGGGAGAGGGGAGCCACAGATAGCCAGGGCAGGGAGGTGGGGAGGGTATTCTGGTGAGGGAGGGGAAGGGCTGGGACAGTACTAGGTAGCAGGAAGGGACAACTGTGGGAGGGAGGGGGAGAAGCTACTGAACTGGGATGGGGGAAGCAGGAAAACATGGTCTAATATGATAAACAATAGCATCTTCATGCTGCAGCCTCTGCTGTGACAGCAGAGCGAGGAGGAGGAATGGAGTCAAAGGGCATCTTCATGCTGCAGCCTCTGCTGTGACAGCAGAGCGAGGAGGAGGAATGGAGTCAAAGGGCAGAGGAGACTGAGGCCAAGGCCAAGCCTGAGCCACAGGCCAAAACTAGCCTCCATCCATAGCCAATGCTGCAAATATACCACCCCTGTTGGAGTTTTATGGGGATCTCACAGTGGGGCTGAACCTAATGCTAAGGGCTGGTCCTGGACACACTCCAGTGGTTGTGTGACATTCTGCAGGACGGAGGACCTATCTACCACCACTCATAGGGACCAGCCACTATCCAGCATCATGTGGGTCAGCCACTGGACCCTTCCAGTGGGTCACCACATAGACAACTGGCATCCTCATGGATCCTGGGCCCATTTTTGAAAGCCATAATCAGTAATGTATATGCCAGCCACCAAGAGGGAGAATATGATTGAGTTCCACCAGATTGCAGCCTTCCCATGTATCCTGGGAGTGATTGACGGAAACTGCATAGCCATTAGGAGACTACATCATGACCCTCATGTCTGAATAAGTAGACACTGCAATTACATGATGGATATGATGCTTGTGGGTAATGCTAAGCTACATTTCATGGACATTGTGGCAATGTAGTTGGTGTCATGCCATGATGCATATAGAATATCAGTGTTGGAAGGGACCTCAGGAGGTCAACTAGTCCAACCCCCTGCTCAAAGCAGGACCAATCTTTGTATGCACAGTCACAATGCAGACTGGTTTTGTGTTTGTTGTATTCTCAAGAATCAACCGTTCATGGATCTCATCAATTGACAGAGTTTCTATTATTTTTTTTTGCAGTGTGTTGTTGGGTTTTTATTCCTCTCTTCCCCACAGTAGTCAGTTTAATTGCTTTACAGATCACCTTCAGGGTTTGAATTAAATGACATGCAATTGATGTGAGTTTACCTGAGACAATACAATGATTTCAGTGTTAAACATGTTGCAAACCATGTTTGGAAAACAAAGTCCCATTTCTGGGGTGTGACGCTTGAATTCCGAGGTGAATATAATGAATGGTACCTGTGTTGAATGGAGAGTTGACAGAGTAAGGGTAAATGCTGCTCTGTCCATGGCCAAAGAACAGTGGTCACAGAACAAGTTAGCAACTGGAGCTTTTCATGGCTAATGAAATCTACAGAATCCCCTGATAGAAAAACAGCCCTAGAATATATAGTTACCTGTTACTTGTTCTATGTATAAAATCTAATAGTTTGCAGGCATCTAATGAGCCCCTGTAGCTACATCATTAATAATCGTTCGGTCCAGCAGAATACAGCTTCCATTAAATCCTCAGAGGGCTGGGTTTTTTATTCTACCTCCATTTGGAGTTGGGTCAGAATCAATATTCCTGCTACCTTCCAGGTGCTCTGATTACACCAATTGTCATCATACCAGCAGATACGCAAACAGCTGTGACTAATACTTCCAGAAGATGCAGCTTCTGAGAATGACAGAACTACTGATTTAAAGGGGCAATAGTTCTGAATGGGTACAAAATATGACTCTCTTTGACCCTGTGGTTCCTAAAAGAATGTGGGTAGCAAAATTGCCACCCTGCCTATCAGACGTCAGCTACATTCTCATGATTTTATGAATCTGTTTGTAAGAATCAGATCTGTTCACTTATGATTTCCTTCTCCTCCCTTTTACCTTGATGTATATGTATTTGTACTCCTTCAGCACATGGCTTGTTCTGCTGCAGCTGGTGAGTAGGCGGTCTCATGTAAAGCTATGTGGAATACTTGAGCATTCTTTCTGGTTTATAAGTCTATTTCCTGCATTATGAAAGTTATGAAAAGGGTCCAAAACAGCAAAACTTGAATAAAAGTTGACTAAATTAAAAATAAATAGCTTATAAGATGCTCTGAGGGTATGTCTACACTACGAGAGTAGTTCGATTTTACTTAAATCGAATTAGTGGAACCGATATTACAAAGTCGAACGTGTGTATCCACACTAAGAACAATAATTCGACTTTGTGAGTCCACACTAACGGGGCAAGCGTCAACATTGGAAGCGGTGCACTGTGGGCAGCTATCCCACAGTTCCCGCAGTCCCCGCTGCCCATTGGAATTCTGGGTCGAGCCCCCAGTGCCTGCTGGAGAAAAAAATGTTGAGGGTGGTTTTGGTCTTCTGGTAGCCTTGTCTCAGGTCCTTGATTTTCACGGGGGACTGCATTGCATCCCGGCTGTATCCTCTCTCCGTCATGGCTTTGGAGATCTTCTCGTAGATCTTCGCATTCCGTTTTTTCGATCGCAGCTCCGAAAGCACGGACTCATCGCCCCACACAGCAATCAGATCCAAGACTTCCTGATCAGTCCATGCTGGGGCCCTCTTTCTATTCTGCGATTGCATGGTCACCTCTGCTGGAGAGCTCTGCATCGTTGCCAGTGCTGCTGAGCTCGCCACGATGTCCAAACAGGAAATGAGATTCAAACTGCCCAGACAGGAAAAGGAATTCAAATTTTCCTGGGGCTTTTACTGTGTGGCTGGTCAGAGCATCCAAGCTCGGACTGCTGTCCAGAGCGTCAACAGAGTGGTGAACTGTGGGATAGTTCCCGGAGCTATTAGCGTCAAATTCCATCCATGGCCATGTCGAATTTAGCGCTACTCCCCTCGTCGGGGAGGAGTACAGAAATCGATTTAAAGAGACCTCTATGTTGAACTAAATAGCTTCGTTGTGTGGACGGGTGCAGGGTTAATTCGATTTAATGCTGCTAAATTCGACATAACCTCCTAGTGTAGACCAGGCCTGAGAGATAACAATGGTACTTTCAAGTCTATGATATATATACAATTTAGAACTGTGTAAAAATAGTGACTTTTTTTTATTAAGACCTTTGCAACCTCATTTCAGGTGATTCATGCCTCTACAACCTAGCTTTCCTGTTAAATTTTAGGCTTTTGCTCATAGATTTAAGGCCAAAAGAGATCATTATGATCTTCTAGTCGGACCTCCTGCATGGTGCAGGCCACAGAGCCTCACTCAGGAACTTCTGTATCAAGCCAACAACTTTTGGTTCAGGTAGGCCATACAGTCTAGAAAGACATCCAGTCTAGATTTAAAGATTTCAAATGATGGAGGATCTAGCTCATCCTTAGGTAAGTTGTTCCTATGTTAAATTTTACTATTAATATTTTATTCACTTTGAAACATGTAGAAATGTGAAGGATCACCTTTGTTCAAAATTTCCTGCCTGAAAAATGCTGAGTAGAAGTTCTAATGGTGGCCACCTTTGAAATTCTTTTACATTATCATCAGTGAGGAGAGGCTGGGAAAGTAGAGATGAAGAAATGAATACATTATTTAATAATGCTGTCCATGCTGCTGACTTTTTGTCCAAAAAAAACTTGCCCAGCATGTTCTCACACAGACACTGGGGCCAGTTCTGGGGCAAGAAGCTCTGTGTGAGTGAACACCTGCACACAGACTCATTGAAGTCAGTGAGCGCATCCATGAAGCAGTTTGCAAGATTGGAGCAATAATCTACCCATGTCTATTTGGATGGAAACTCTCTTACCCACACAGCTACGGAAGAAAACAAATAACTGGCAGTATATTGAGTGCCAGTATTTTTGCTAATTCTGCTTTGGGGAGATGTGCCAGGCAGGCATAAAAAATCAATGGTAAACAGACATAGCAGCAGGAGCAAAAAACAGGCAGTGTTTTTAGATGGGAACTCATATAAACAATTGCTTACACACAGAGCAACAAGCCCTAGCAGGATCCCATTGTGTATCCAAAGCATTACCGATTTTTATCACCCATCTGATTCATATGCTCACAGTCAAAAGAGCGATGATGATCAGCTATGAAAAAGTATAATAAACTCAGATAACTGCTGAATTAGTCAATTCTAGGTCTTCTTTCCTCTGCTGAAAATATGTAGGCAAGGCATTAATGCGTCTGAGTTGTGCACATGCTGAATGTACACTTGGGGGCAGACAGCTTATAGCTCGTACTTCACACAGCTCGTGCACGGTGGTGAATCTCTGCCGGAAACAAATATCTCCTTTTCCCCTTTCAATACTTCCTGCCATGCATACAGGACTGTGACAAGAATAAAATAAAGGGCATCTATAGCACAGTCTCCCCATTACTGGAGCCCCATTGGCTTCAATGGAGCAACACTGACCGACTTATACTAGCTGAGGATCTGGCCACATATGTCTAGTGAATGTGGGGAGCCTCAGAAGATTCACTTGTTGCCTAGAAAACAGCCACAATAATCTGGAAACACCTAACCTAAGACACAACTCTTCCACCCTGCTGAGCAAGAAAATAAAAATGGAACAATTTTTTTTATCAATAGTGTCTGCTGCTTCATATAAAAATGACAAGTGGAAGGAAAAGGACTGGCCAGTTTGAAATTAGAAAGGAATGGCAACTCCTTTCCTTTTTAAACTACACTCAGCTCTGGAATTGTCTCCTTCTGCCCATTTACATCACAGATAATTGCCAAGTATTGCTACATGCTGGTTACATGTCATCTGGCTGCTGTATGTGTCACTTTTGAGACTGGCATGGCCCAAGCACTAAGTAATTTGCTAGTCTAATTTCTTTTATCCAGTCTGACAAGCCCTTCATGTTCAAAACTGGAGCAAGTTGTATTATAGGATTTATTTCTTTATTGTTCGAAATGTGCTGAATGGTTCAGCAGAACTTTGCTAGAAGAGAACAAAGATTTGTCCCTGACCTGTGGGGCAGTTGAGAAATTCACAGCCAAAACCACTGATCCATTGCAGAATCTGAGTGCCCAAATCACTATTGGTTATCAAGGAAGAGAGTGAGGAAAGAAGGATAATTTATAAATCTGTGCAAATCTCAGCAGTTTTGGTTCTCAAGTTCATGGAAACTTTTTCTTTTGTTTCAGTTTGCATAGGTCATCCCCCTTGAGTTTAACTCAAAATGAAACTGCTGAATTTAATCTGGTTCCACATCAAAATCAAACCATGCCTTGCTTCAAGTAGTCTCAGACCTTTTGATGAACTTGGTTTGATTCTTGAGACTACAACAAACACAAAAATAGGCAAGTTTTTGCAAGGCTTTGGATTCCATGCAGCGGTTGGTTACAGCACTAATAATTTATAGTATGCATGTGTGTGTAAGTAACAGGAACATGTAAATCCTGCCTAGCTGGTGTGGTCTGTTGATTGGAGTTCAGGAGTCAGGAGGACATCTAGGTCCTAATCCTGTCTTTTATTTTTTTGCTGTCAAAACCAGGCACATCACTCAATACCCAATGAAGCTCACAACTCATAGGTGAAGTGTATAATTCTTACTGAGCTCAGAGGGTGTTATGGAGGGAGTCACCAGATGGCGCTGTTACACATGGTCTGGCTAGTTCTTTTTCTTAGCATCAAACACTTTACAGTCGGTGAAGAGAGGCTTGTATTGTTCTTGAGTTTGTGATGTGTTTTTTTTGGGTGGGTGGGGGGAAGAGATGTGGCAAGTAGCCAGGGCATTTTCTTTTTGCCCTAATCTCTCTAATTGGTCAAGTTGTTCCCTTTATACTGGGTATTTGGCTGAGAGACTCCTGAAAGGGGATTGCCTTCTGGCTGGCTGTGAGCCCCTTTGTTCAAAGACTGTTGTGTATATAGTGGAAAATAAGCAAGCTTCACAGAGGGTAGGTTGACATGGCACACTTCTTTTGGCAGCATGTAGAGTACATACCCATGTAGCCCCCCTCAGCACAGGTATAAGTACCTGTGTAGACTGTAAGGCACAGCTTAGATAAGTAGAGTAAAGATGCCAGAAGGGTGTGGGTACATACCCAAGTACGTGCCCTACACGGCTCCTTACTCGCCCAAGCCATACCTCTCTGTCTACACTGCTACCCGCTACCTCCTCGCAGCTGGAGACTTTTCCTGCTGCAGTGAAAGACTTCAGCAGCAGGGAAAGGGTCAGCCTTTCCTCACTGCCAGACCCTTTCACTGACACATGTAGCTTCACGCTGCAGTGTGGACGCATCCTGCCTTTTGCTGCGGTGTGTAGCTACATGTACACTACATGCCACCAAAAGTGGTATGTAGTGTAGATATAGCCTAAGAATATATCTGGACTTCATATCACTGACTTCCAGTCAACCTACAGAGCCTTGATATCTGCTACCACTCAGCAGGGAGGTGACCGTATATTTGAGTTTCCTATATCCCTTGCGAAAGAGGTCAGTTTATTTCTATACCTGCTGACTAGAGCTGATGGGAAAAAAAAACAATTTTTTTTTTCTAAAAGTGGTTTCCGTTTTGCAGAATTTGAAATGGACCCGCTTTTCATTTTATTAAAACCATTATCAAAACAATTAGTGAACTTTTTTCTTAGCTGTTAACTTTTACTGGATTTTGTCAAACTAAAAATTTTAGTAACAGCTTTGATAGTCACCAAAAATTAACAACATTCTGAAAATATCAACAGTTGAATTTAAGTTTATTTTTCAACAAAAAATAACCCTTTAGTTGATTTTTTTTATCAGCTCTAGAGATGACCCATAGAGTGGCAGAGAAGAGATGGTGGAAAAAATTGATTGAACTGGTATAATGGCTATGTACTTTGCACAACTTGTGGCTGGCATCTGATTCCATACCTATGCTCTGTGTGTGAGCAATACTCTCTTCTCTACCGCTCTGATGTGATTGTACATGCAAATGTATAATTTAGGTCAAAATCTGTCCTTGGAAGTATATGTAAGCCACTCCCATGTAAGATACCCTAGTTCCATTGACTTGAGTGGAAGCTACCTACAAGTATTCTGAAAGCAGACTTTGCCCTATGTGCAGTATTTCTCTTGGAGAGCAGTGAAACTATCCTTAGCATGATGATGATGTAATTATAGGATCTCTCTTTCTCCAGAAGGGTAACGGAAATGTTAGCATCCATTATTGCAAAGTCAAGCACTCAGATATTAGGAAATGCCAGAATTAAAATTGCCCTTACAACCTTAATTCAGTCCCCATTATGATACAGCCTTTTAATCACATGATTACATACTATTTTTTCCACAGGACTCCTGTGACGGTCTGTATCCCAGTATTCACCCCTTGCATGCTATTATGATAATCTTTGTACAAGTATGCCATGTTAGGCATCATTTGAAAACTAATAACTTGCTGGTCAACATTGTTCTGATAAAATACGTGTAGTAACATTGTCTGAAAGTTATTTGGTTCTAATGCATGGTGTTACTCAGACATATTCCAAGTCTGGGGAGTGGAAAAAACAGTTCCTCAAAGACAAAATATAAGCGGACACCTCAGCCAGGTGTAAAGAGGCCAAATGGGCTATCACCTGCTTAACTGGCTATTTATGGGCAGCAAAAGGGACATGGGTGAAAAATCTACATTTTAAAAAGTAACAGCTGCGGGTTCCCATCCACACCGACTTTTTGTCTCCTGAACTTCAGCTGGAGAAGCTTCTCAAGGAAGGGAAAGAACTATAAGAAGGAAGGGCAGACACTCCAAATCATCCATCCCTTTCTGTCACCCCCAACACCTGAAGAACAAAGGAAGCAGTATTGGACTGGAGAAGGGATCCTGACTGAAAGAAGTTCAGCAAGAGGACCGCTGAAACGCGTGGTGAGAGAGACCTTGCTTTGATTTCACTCTAGTTTGTTAAGTTAGGCATTAGTTGCATTTTACTTTTATTTTCCTGGTAACCAATTCTGACTTTTATGCCTCATTACTTGTATTTACTTAAAATGTATCCATTTGTAGATAATGAACTTTTTTAATTGTTTTAACTAAACCATGTGGTTGAACTGAAGTGTTTGGGAAACTCCATTTGGGATAACAGGATTTGTGCATATCATTTTCTGTTAATAAAATGACGGACTGTATATGAGCTTGTATTGTCCAGGAGAGAGCTTGGCTGTATAAGACGTACACTTCTGGGGAAAGTGTGGGACTGGGAGTTTGCAGGTGTTGCTCTGTAGTGTAATTCAAGAGTGGCAGGCTGCAGCACTCTTACCATATGACTGGGAGTAACTTACATGCTGGAGGCTGCGTGTGTGTGGACCAGGAGTGGTAGCTCTCATAGCGAAGCAGGATAAAAAGCACCCCAGGTTAAAGAGCTGAGGTGACACAGCTCTTTATCGATCCAGGCGGTACCCGTGGGTATGTCACAGCTCCTGCCCTGTTCAGTGTCCAAACAGACAGTGCTCACTTAATGATAAGCTATTCAATATTTTGTTTTTTCCTCACGGTTCAGTGTGTGGCCCCATTTACTACACACTATTCAGACCTGGTTCTGAAGGCAGAATTATTGATTTCCTCCTGGACTTATTTGTGGCACCCATCACTGTAGAGTCTGAGTGCCTCACAAACATTCATTTATTTTCACAAGGCAGCTGTGAGGGGAGAGGATATTATCCTCATTTTATTTTACAGATGGGGAACTGAGGTACAGATATCAAAAATTTCTACTAATTTGGGGTGCCCAGTTCGAGACATCTAAGACCCAATTTACTTAGCATTGTGTAGCACATTATATATTCAAGCAGAGCTCCCACTGACTTCAGTGGCAGTTGTGAATGCTCAGCATTTCTGTAGATCAGACCCCATGGGGCACAAAGTCAGGCGCTCAGAAAATGAGGAACATACAATTAGTGACCACCTGTGAAAAATGTGTTTTAAGTAACTTCCTTAGAAACATATTGGAACTCTTTGGTAGAGGCCGGGATAGAATCCTGTTCTCCAGTGCAATATTCAACTGCCTTACCCATCCTTTCTCTTCCTGTAATCTCCGGCTTCATTTACCACACACCTTCCAACTTCTGCAACAAATGAGGCAAAGGTCCTACAGACAACAGCTTCCTTCACTACTCGCTCCTGATTTATCCCCAGAACAAGTCCATTCTGTCCACTGAATGAGGCAGTGGTCCGGTGATAAAAATAACATGTGATCATGTAATTAAAGTTTGTATCATAATGCATATGCACAAAGGTTGCACAGCCAACTTTAATGCTGGCATTTCCTAACTTTTAAGGGCTTTGCAACCTGGATAATATTCTTTTAATCTAATTTTTCTGTGTGTAATTTCCTAGGTTTTTAGAAAAGCAAGCTGGAAAAAAAAACAGAAAATTGAATCATTTGGCATCACACTGACACGTACATGGGTCATTAGCAGGGTTGGATTGTTCGATCTACCACATACACCTCTGCCACTTGAGCTAATGGAATAACTGATAACAGGTTATCATCTTCTATGTGGACCAGCACTAGAGGGATTGGGACACTTTGCCAGTGAGTTTCACAAATATTTGCTGACAACAGAGGAATGGTGAGACTCTGGAATCTTGTGTTCCATTCCAGGCTCAGACTCTCTCCCCCCCTCCCCCACTACCCCAAGTCAAACTTGATCCCTTCTGCCCCTTGCCTTCCAACCTGTCCTAGGCTCAGTCCTGTCTCTTCCTTACCCCTGGCTCCTCATTCCAGTCTCCTAGTCAGACCTGGTCTCCACTCCTCAGGCTTCTCATCCCAGTCCTGGTCTCTGTACCCAGCCAGGTCCATTTTCTTCTGCCCTGCTCCTCTTTCCCTTGACTCCTAGTCAGTTTCCCTCTTTTAGCCTCCCTTCACCCTCACCCCTCTCTCCACCAGCATCCAGTTCTAGTCTTCCCCACAACAAGCTCCTTGCCCCAATCTACTCTTCCCCCCTCCCACATATGGCTCTTGTCCCTCTGCATTTGACTCAGGCAACTTCCTCCTCCATGTGCCTGGGGGAGTGGAATGGAGGGCTACATTGAGAGCACAGGAGAGACAAACTCCCAGCTTTCAGTTCCAGTGCCCAGCCTACAGCAGCATGGAGCAGCAATTGCAGAGAAAGCCCTGTTCAGGCCAGGATTGGACCATGCTCAATGCAGACAAAATCTTCAAGGGAACTTAGCTGCAAAACTCTAGCAAGCCTATGCTAAACACCTGCAAACTGTCATTTTTCAAAGGCTTATAACTTGGTCACATTCGGGTAGTTTTACATGGCCAAAATTTATTTTTCAGCTTTGTTCTCAGAAACAGCTGAACTGTTTTGGCTGAAATTTTACAAATAAATAACTGAGCTTAAGGCAGACAACAGGCATGGAAAATTTCAGCCCAAATGGTTAAAATCGGGCAAAGTTATAAGCCACCTGGAAATGGCAGAGGCAATCTTACTAGGCAGGGATACCAACCTGCCTATAATAAATATGTGATAATTTATTTGAACTTTAGACCTCTCACTCTAGGAGGTTTGCTTCTAGTGTTGTTTAATTTTTCGGATAAAGATGGGACTTAATTATATTCCAAACCAGTCTCCCTGTCCCATACTAATGAGCAGACTGTAATTCCTGCAGGTTTTTTGCACACCTGTTCTACATCTTTTTCATTTCCTTTTAAAAGGGCTATTCCCTCCTGGATCACGTCTCCATTCAATGCCACTGTTTCTCAATCCAGATGTTTTATTTTGCTTATCAGGAAAGGGATGCTTTGGAGACTGCCCTTACTCATAGGCCCCTTCATTTCAACCTGGCACTTTGAACAGAAGAACTCATACCCCTTGACATTTTACAGGCTATCTTATCTGTCTAAGGATTTCCAATGTGCCCATCACTGTGATACCTATGTGCTGGACTGATCTGGTGATAATATGGTCATTAATATTTGGACTACTGAATAGCCAGTAACAGCAAATTTTCAGTGCAAGTGAATCAGAGCAACAGAAAAACAAATCTCAGCAGCTATCTGTGCTGCAGAGACAGATATAGTCTGTATCTCCAGGGACATCCCGTGTTCCTCTTGCTGCCATTCTTTGTAAAACAGAGCCCTTATCACACATAGTATGACAATGTGTATCTTCCCCTTGAGCTTCCTTCCAGGCATCAGGGCTTGGGTCATATTGTTGCCCAAGAGACCTTATACGCTTGACACTGCCTTAGTTGGAGAAAGGCTATATGGAAATGAGCTGGAATGCAGCATGTGGTCTGAAAATGGTTTTAAATTCCATCATTATCACAGTTTAACGTGACTTTGGGATCTTTTAATTATTCCCTAGAGGGAAAGAACTGCTGATACTGACTATGCTGAGGCCTTTCACTAAACCTGACACACCTGAATATTCTAAAGATTGATACTAGTTATACCATAAACTTAAGCAAAATGAGTTTCAGTTTATTGACTTTCTGGGGTCAGTGGAAGTTGGGGGTGCTCAGCAACTCCAAGGTGATGTTGAGTGTTTCAAGAGACCAGGCTCACAGTGCTTCAAGGGACCAGGCTCACAGTGGGTCATATTAGTCACAGGTCTGATTCCACTGAAGTCAATCTACATTCAAATTGAATCTGGCAGTGACTCTTATATTACTAACCTTTACCCTTTTTAAGAGATGAAGTATCATTTTCTAGGCCCCTGCCCTGCTGCACACAATCTCATTGACTTCAGTGGGGCTAATCACAGTGCACAAAGTTAGGTATGGGTGTAAATCTTTGCAGGACTCAATGCTTTAGCTTGTATTCTTGAGCTTACTCTTTACTTTCCCCTCTTTTTATTCTGACCCAGTAAAAAGACATTTTATCCTTTATTACTGATTTCCTGAGGTGTCCAATTCTCCCAGACTCCAATATCCTGAGCTTTCCAGAACACCCCTTTCTTCATCTTGTTTCTCCCTTTTTATTATAGAAAAAATGCTATGAATAATCCTTTTTTAAAAAGTACTTGTATTTCCTGAGTTATTTGTCTTTGGAGCATCTGTAATCTCTCGGCGGCAGCATGGTCTAGTGCAGTGTTTCTCAACCTTTTAGATACCAGGGACCGGCTTGCTGCCTTCCTAAACTGTGTCAGGGAGATCTCAGGGCCCGGCGCAAGTCCATGGACTGGTCATTGAGAAATACTGCTCTAGTGGATATGGCACTTGTCTAGGAGTCAGAAGACCTTGATTCCTGCCATTGCCCCTGACCCATTGTGTGACTTTGGGTAAATCGTTTCACCTCTCTGTGCCTCTCCTCCTACCCTTTGTCTGTCTTTTCTACATAGATTGCAAATTTTTCAGGGGAAGGACTCGCCCTCCCCCTTGAGATTGTACAGTGCCTAGCACAATGGGACAGTGGTGGGGCGGCTGCCCCACACAGGCAGGAGAAGGGTTAAGGCAGCCTTGGAGAGGCTGTGCAGAACCCAGCCAATCAGGAAAGTGCTCATTGGGAGAGCCAATCAAGAGAAGGCTTGCTGGAGCAGCCCATGTATAAAGGGCTGCTCAGCAGAGGGCAAAGGGGTAGCACTGTCTGCCAACGAGCACCGGAGATACTGCAGTGCTGGGCGGGGTAGTGGAGCAGTAGGGGAGCTCTTGGCTGACCATGGTCAGACTGAGGCCCTGAAGCAAGGGCAGGGAAGGTGCTAGGGCTATGGGGGAAGTGGCCCAGGGAAAGTAGGCAGTGGGAATAGGAGGAAGGGCAGTAAGTGGCTGCCAGCTATAGGGTCCCTCAGCCAGGACCCAGAGTAGTGGGCAGGCCTGGGTTTCCCCATCCCCTTTACCCCTCCCTACTTGCCAATGTGGAGAATGGCCTAAATTCAGAGTGCAGTTTGCCCCTGAAGCCAGGGGCTAGACTAGAGACAGCAGTTGGCTGCTGAGACAAGTAGAAGGACTGAGGACTGCCTGTCCCCCGAAAGTGGAGAGTCAGCGGGCTGGGGCACAGCTGGAGGGCTGTATCCTGAAGAGGATGCCGCGGTCCGGGAGCAACGTGGGCCCAGATGGTGGAGGGAGTGGAAGTAGCAGCGAGTGAGACACTGCTAGTAAAAGATTCCCTGATGGTCCAAGAGAGCTAATTCCCAGCATGACCAGCAGGAGGAACCCGGGCGGTGAGTCAGAACCACTACAGGGACCCTGGTGTCAAATGGGGCCAGTAAGTGCTTTCATGATACTAATAATGACAGTAAGAGACAACTGAATAAAACAGCCTGAAACCAGTTTAGTCTGCAGAGATTTTGGAATTGAATATCTTCTGCAGATTTTCTTGAATGTTAGAGTTTGATCAACATCACCTTCAAGGAGGAGCCTTAACTTGTCTGCCATCTGAGGGCCCCTCCTCTATTTTTTGTGGAATTTAAACTTTTTTCTGCATAAAATAATTGTTTGAATAATAACTCTAAACTAGCTAGGCCAATTTTGCTCAAACTTAGAAAAATAGTTTGGGGTGGACCCCAAGCATAGGAAATTTCATCCAAGAAGAATTTGAGGACGTTCAGAGCAACTGGAAAAGGGAGGCTAAAATGGAAGTATGACTGTAGGCTTTGCCTGCACTGCAAAACTATCTCAATGTAAAATCCAACAGGAGACAAGGAATGTGATGCTTTTACTTGGATGTAGTTAGCTGAGGTCAACCTTTGTATGCCCCACCTGGGAATTACCTTGACTAGCTACATAGAGGTAAACACTACAGTGCCTCGTCTCCCCTAAGGTTGTTGATCGAGATGTTGATGTAAAAACACACCACATTTGTAAATATAGTTTTGGTCTCAGCTGTAGCAGTTACTACCAGCAAGTCTGGTTTGCATGGAGTGCTCAGGAAAAGTGCTTGACTAACAACCCTGGAAATTGAGCTAGGAAAACCCACTTAGTAACCCTGATTTCTTTATCTTGTTTTCATGGAGTTCAGTAACTTTTGGAGAATAGCTTTATTTAGGTTTTCAGGCCACCTTTAATTATTCAGAAAAGCATTTAAGCACATGTTTCAGTCCCTCCCTGTTCAGCAGAACACTTAAACAACTGCTTAAGAGCTACTGACGGCATGCTACGGTTGACATGGATTTCAATAGGACTTAAGCACCTGCTGAAGTTCTTTGCTGAATAGGGATGAATTAGTGAACTGGGGCATTATGTGGGAAGTGCCTGTACACTGTGATCAAAGAAATATTACTGTGACACCCCAACCCCTTGCTTATTTGCACTGGAAACACTTGAAAGAAAGGTAGGTTACACAACAATGTAAATTACTTTCCTCTACGCCTCCTTTGTGCGTGCTGGAAATAGATTTCCCACACAGTCGTCAATTACTTTTATTCATAGATAACCTCTAAATGTGTGTGTTCTGTGTCACAAGGCTGACATTCCTAATACTGCAACCTTTTGTGGGACCAATAAGCCACATTGTCTGATTCAGAAATGAGTCTCCATGGAGCTAATCGGCTTTGTTTTTGACTTTGAGCACTTGATGTTTTTTTTCCTTGCAGTGCTATCAGAGCTGTGGGTTGACTTTAACTGAACTATTGATTGACAAATTAATGTCATGAAGTGGTCTTATACAGTGACAGTAACTAAAATCTCATATCATTTAGGCGGCTTTGTTTCTAGTTAGAAGTAGTTTTAGTAACAGACACAGGCCCGGGCTACACTAGAGGGGGGTTCGAACTAAGATACGCAACTTCAGCTACGCTATTCGCGTAGCTGAAGTTGAAGTATCTTAGTTCGACTTACCTGGCTGTCCTCACGGCGGCGAGTCGACTGCCACGGCTCCCCCGTCGACTCCGCTTACTCCTCCTGCCGAGGTAGAGTACGGGCATCGATTAGCGGATCGATTTATCGCGTCCAGACGAGACGCGATAAATCGATCCCGATACGTCGAACACTACCCGCCGATCCGGCGGGTAGTATAGACGTACCCACAGTCTTTGAATATTTAAACAATAGATGGGACAGAGCAGCTGTGCCACTGTAGCGCATCTTGTGAAGACGGTCATTGGTGACAGGAGAGAGCTCTGCTGTCAGCATAATAAAACCAACTCCATGAGAGCTGGTAGCTATGTCGGTGGAAGTGCCAACCACACCAGCGCTTAGGTCGGTGTAATTTGCATCGTGCAGGGGGCTGGCTTATTCACACCCCTAAGCAGCATAAGTTATACTGACATAAGTGGTAATGTGTACAAGCCCTTACATTTCCTGTTGGTTGTCAGCTGCACACAGGGCTCACAGCTGGAGCCCCCCCACCCCGGGGCTGACAGACCAAGCTGTCCATGTGCCCCAAGCTGACAGTGGGGCTTCAGCTGTGAGCCCTGCGCGGGGTTGACAACTCCAGCTGTTGGCTGCAGGGCCGGGGGACTCCAGCTGTCAGTGCCCCACAGTTAAGTCAGTGAAAGCACTCCTGGTGAGGCTGCACACCACCAACCGAAGGAGGGTAGTGTGGACATGAACCACCACAGTAATTACTGTGGTGGCTGTATATAGAGCTAACATAGTTCAATTTAATGTTGTAGTGTAGACTTGCCCTAAGCTCCCAGGCTTGTCTTTTGAAGGTGTTGAGCAGGCTTCCTTTGCGGACAAGGACTGATGGAGAGATTGTTTTGTGAAAAGCGTTTGCCAACAGGTGACATGGTGTGTTTGTCTTTTATCATTTTTCTGTGTGAGTTCATTTGAGAGCATAGTGATTGTCTGGTTTCACCCACAAAGTTGTTATTGGGGCACTCAATGCATTGGATGAGGTACACCACATGTTGTGATAGGCATATGTGGAACCCATGGATCTTGAAAGGTGTATTGTAGGTGGTATTTGTCATTATAGCAGTGGAGATATGTCTGCAGGTTGTGAATCTGTTTTGGCAGGGTCTGGTGTCACTTTGAGTTGGTGTGTCCTGGTCTGTGGGGAGCTAAACACCTTCAAAAGACAAGACTGGAAGCTTACATTCATAATTCTGCTAGACACCAAAAAACAAGGATGCAATTGAGATACCGGTTTTATGTCTGATTACAACAGTCTATACCCACCAACTCCCTTTGTCCTATGATTGCCAGAAGTGTTAGAGACAAGGTGGGTGGGGTAATATCTTTTATTGGACCAAATTCTGTTTGAGAGAAACAAGCTTTCGAGCTTACATAGAGCTCTTCTTCAGGTCTGGGAAAGGTACTCCCAGTGTCACAGCTAAATACAAGGTGGAACAAATTGTTTAGTGTAAGTAGTTAACACATTTCAAGGGGCCTCTAAAGGTGAAGTGGCCCATTAACATCCCTTCAGTCATGGGGAGGGGGACGGGACAGGTAGGGGGGAAGGCAGCTGCAGAGTGTGTTTGTGTGTGTGTGATAGATTGTTGTAATAAGACATAAATCCAGTGTCTCTATTCAGTCCGTGATTTTTAGTGTCTAGCAAAGTTATGAATTTAAGCTGCCAGGCTTGTCTTTTGAAAGTGTTGTGCAGGTTTCCTTTGAGGATGAGGACTGAGAGGTCAGATACAGCATGATTGCTTTGTGAAAAGTGTTCACCCACAGGTGATGTGGTGTCTTTGTCTTTTATCATTTTCCTGCGTGAGTTCCTTCAAGAGCGTAGTGATTATCTAGTTTCATTCACATAGTTGTTGTTGGGGCATTTAGTGCCCTGGATAAGGTACGTGTTGTGCATTGTGATAGACATGTGTTGGACCCATGGATCCTGAAAGGTTCACAAGAAATGTTAATTGCCATTTCATTTTGAATGGTTTCTTGCAATATATGTTAACTTCTTGTGCTTATAAATATGTACCACCTTGTATTTAGCTGTGACACTCTGATTAACTTTCCCCAACCTGAAATGTGGAGCTCAAAAGCTTCTTTCTCCAACAGAAGTTGGAGAAATAAAAGTATTACCTCATCCACCTTGTTGCTCTCATATCCAGAGACCAACACGGCTACAACTGCAAACAAAAGTAAACCTACTCATATTACATCATTATCATTTTAGTCTTTTATTCTTATGTATTCCTGGGGAGAAGAAATGTGTAATGTGTGCATAATAGTTTAAAAATATACTATTCTGTGTTCTAAAGACCCTGTGATATCTTATTCTACTCCTGACCAACAAAGAACATTCATTCTGCTAAATAACAGACTACCAGCATGTTCAGTGGGTTTTAGAGCACATTTGTAGACAGATATATATATATATATATATGGAGAAAAATGTGTCCCTCATCCCCCAACTCTTTTATGTTTTTACATATATATATATATATATATGTAAAAACATAAAAGAGTTGGGGGATGAGGGACACATTTTTCTCCAAGCACAATACAGCTTGCATACAGACCAGATGAAGAATTAATAATGAAACTTTTATTCTTGACAGCTTTGTTCACAGTAGGAAGGAAAATTCCTCAAAATCAAAGGTAAGAAAAAAATTATAGGCTTCCAAGATGACAAGGGAGACCTGGCAGTCAATCAGCAGGATAACTATACTAGATGACAGAGTGAAAGATGGTTCCAAAGTCACCAGCACATCTATCTGTATGGAGCCACCTGCCACATGAGTGAAAAATACATTTTTCACTCATCTATCTGATTCATATAATTGCTGTACAGACAACAATTCTACAAGTAGCCCAACACAGAGGGGTTAAATGGTCATCCCCTAACTGCCAGCAAACTGCAGCCATTTTATTTTTCAAGAGATGCTTATCTAGAAAAATCTTAAAAAGGAAGCTAAAATACTGTGTGAGGATTGTATAATGCTAGGATTGCTAACCTGTGTATACCACAGTAGCACATTAGTGTTTGTATTTAAAGGAATAATTGCATGTGGCACAAAAAAACCCACTATATATTTTGGGACTCGTGACTGAGGTGATTGGGATTTTTTTCACTTCTGTGCCATTGATTTAAATCCAGCACCAGTTGGGAGTAGCTCAAAGTTATGCTTGGATGGCTCTTTAGTTATGCACTGCAGGTGAAATGAGTTTTTTGTCTCAATGCACTTTCAAGTGGATGCTCCACTAAAAAGCCTATTGGCACCCTTGGCACTCTTGTTGGCAGTGAGGCTGAAGATTTGAATGGCCTGGAGACTAAACTAATCCTCATTCCTTGAGGTGATCCCTCCAGAGCAAGGTTCAGACATGCTGGCATGAAGGTCTGTGGAAGCTTTTTGCTTTTGATATCCAAGTTGTAGCAGATGGTCTTATGATGCAATCTACTAAGCTCCTTAAAGCAAATAGTAGAAAAATGATTCATTTGGTTACTTGTTCATTTTTGAGTTAACTGGAAATGTCATACCATGCCCTTCCTTAATGCTAGTTCAGGCGCTTGAATACAACACATTGCGTGCCAGGACTTGACAGCTGTTGCATGGTTAACTTTGAGGTGATGGTTGACCCTAGTAGTTTAATGAAGTTCCATAGTGTAGCTATTGCTGGTGTCAAGATACATATATAGGGTTCCCATATGTCTGCTCTCACTGTAGATACAATTGGTTTCTAGAGGTAAGCGAGATAAAGCCAATGACTTTATTCATGAAAATAATAATGGGCACAGAGTAGATAATTTTTGTTTTCGCTGTTTCCATCGTTTTAATGACATTGCTGTTGCTAGCTGCCATTGCCCCCTTTTCAGAAAGTTACTTTTTAATATATTTTTTCCATTTGTTAACAGTATGTTAGCAGTGATTGTAGCTCGATGCCGGCAGTTTTTTCTCAGTAATTGACTCAGTGTGCAGTATAGGTCTACAAAGTTCCATATATTTTGTAACACTGTTAAGAAACCTCTCTCTTATGTAAAATATATACCACCCCTAGCCTCAGGTCTAGTAAATACAAAATGTATCATATGCAAGATACACAGGGCCAAATGGGAGCCACACATCCACATCCAAGGTCAGAAGTTGGCCTGCTGAGTAGTGGCCTAGGAAGCAATGAAGTTCCTGTATTGGCTATATACAATAGTGTACATGTAACACAGAATGTTCCAGTCATTTGACAGAAAGGACAAACTGCTGACCATTTATATTTTGTAGCAGAAAGGGACCTCTTTAATTGTCTTAGAAACAGGGCCGGCTCCAGGGTTTTGGCCGCCCCAAGCAGCCAAACAAAAACAAAACAAAACAAAAAAAAAAGCCACGATCTGTGGCGGCAATTCGGCGGGAGGACCTTCGCTCCGAGCAGGAGTGAGGGACCATCCGCCGAATTGCCGCCGAACAGCTGGACCTGCCGCCATTCTCCGGAGTGGCCGCCCCAAGCACCTGCTTGGTAAGCTGGTGCCGGAAGCCCGCCCTGCTTAGAAATGAGGCATCGGCTATGGTCAGCAGTGAGTTCCTGAATGCGTCTCTGTAATTAGGTTGTTTAACACAGGATGATGTAATCAAAAATTCAGTTTCAAAATATACTGTAGGATTTAGAGAGTAAGGATATCTTGTAGTTAAAATATTGATGTGGGACTTGAGATCTGGCTTTGGTTCCTGGCTCTGCCACAGGCTTCTTGTGTGATCCTGGGCAAGTCACTTATTCTCTCTTTGCCCCAGTCCCATGCCTGTAAAAGGGAGATAACACTGCCCTTTATCCCATCCTCTATCGATTTTAAATTGTAAGATTTTTTGGGCAGGTACTGTTTTTCTATGACTTTGTGCAGGGCCCAGCAAAATGGGCTCCTGAAACTGGTTGGAGCCTCTAAGCCAGTGGTTATCAACCTGTGGCCCGCATGCTGCCCAATTAGCACTCAGCTGAGGCCCAGCTCAGCTGCGTGCTAAAGGCTGTGGGCTCTGGGCTGCCGGTTTCCACCTGGCCCTGAACAGCAGGCTCAGGGTCCGGGCTGCTGTGTGGCGGGCTCAGGGTCCGGGCTGCTGCACAGTGGGCTCAGGGTCCAGGCTGCCAGCTGCGTCCCGGCCCCATACGGGGAGGGTCCAGGGTCGGGATCCCTGCCCCTACCCTGCGCCCGACTCTCCACTCCTGGCCCCACTCTGTTGAGGGGTCTCTGGTTGGAAGGTACTGGGTATAGGGGTTAGGTTGGGGGCACTGTGGCTCTCAACCTGCGGCCCAGGTAACACTTTGTGGGCCATATATGTGGCCCGCAATGATAAATAGGTTGAGAACCACTGCTCTAGGCATTATTGTATTAGGAGTAGTATTCTGGTATTTACCTCATCACTTCTTAATCTGAACCTTTGCCAGTATAAATATAATTGGGATTTAAAGTGATTTGTGTTTGGGGCGGGGCAAGGATGCTCATAACCCATTTCTTCAGCATCCTGGAAAATCTCCCTTAAATTTGCTAGTGATTTCCTGTATTATACCGACACGAGTCATAGAGAGGCTAAAACATTGAAATAATGAGCAGATATTGACTTCCTCCAAGGTGTCTGCTTCACTGAGCAAATACATGTCAATGGATTGATGCAGCAAGTCTGTGACTCCATGGCAAGGTAGGACTGCCTTGTGTTTGCGACAACTCATGGCAATCTGTGGATATTAGTCAGAGAAGGGAGACCTTTGGGCAAAAATAGGGGAGGGAGGGCAGGAATTTATGAAGCCGTCAGTTTAATTATTTAAAAAATAATTGTACAAAAACTTCACTTTAACCTTTTCATAGTATTTTGAAGCATTTAGTACATGAAAGAATCCAGTGTGTAGACTTGCGTTTGCTGAATGTATTCTTTTAAATGGACCAGTCAACGGGGTAAAAAATGATCAATGCAAAAATCTCCTTTAATGCAACCTTTTTAGAGTTAACACCATAGTAACAGTCAAGAGAAGCAAAAGTTAACATTTCGATAGCAACAATAATTTCACCATATTGCACATTGAGCACTATGCCCTGATTTAGCCAACCACTTAAACACCCTTACCACCCAATGTGGCCCTTGACCAGTAAAGTCAAGGGCCACATCCTTGGATGGTTTAAATTGGCATAGTTCCACTAAAGTCAATGAAGCTGCACCAGTTTGCACCAGCAGAGAATCTAGTCCAGTGAGTTTTGCTCAGTTAAAAACTGTACATTCTGGCTCAATGGGATCTGATGATTTTGCAGGATTATTTTTGTGCAGAGCAGTGCTGCAGTATGTTTGACAAGTAGTTTGGTAACAAATACCACCCTGAAATTGAAACATTTGAGGGTCTACCCTTCCCTCCTATGCATATGTGCTTCCTTTTAATACTAACAGGATTTAGATGTTTGCATCAGTGGGCACATAGACTCCTCCTCTAATATCTGTATTCGCTTCTGAGAGTGGAATTAGGGTTTCTATATCACTTAAATTTAGCTTATAAATATTTTTAGAGATATATTCAATCATATATCACATTTTCTTCAACATTCTTGATGAGAACATTAGCTCTGCAT
Source organism: Trachemys scripta elegans (assembly GCF_013100865.1). Classification (NCBI taxonomy): domain Eukaryota; kingdom Metazoa; phylum Chordata; order Testudines; family Emydidae; genus Trachemys; species Trachemys scripta. The sequence goes on from NC_048299.1 coordinate 82,438,109, forward strand.
AAGAATTCCTGATTTTGACACTGGGTTTCATGACCTCATGTGACTCTCTTCCAGTGCACCTGTTAATGATTGCTGTATTACCACAACCTCACATGCTTATCTTCTAAAGAAATTGTTCCAGTTGTACGTGCAGACCCATACAAGAGGAGGGTCTTGGTTTTAATGTGTTCTTAAAAAAAACAAACAAACCCAAAAATCAAGCCAGGAGTGGGAAAACCGTGAAAAAGCCACAATGTAGAATTCTTTATGATCATTAACAGGTTGAGCTAACCACTTTAAGAAATACTAAACTTAAGTTGGGGGTATGAAGTGGAGTTGGGGTGTGTCTGTGTATATAGCCGGGGTGTGTATGTGTGGTATTCCTTTTTATAAACTTGCTAATAACTGACTGAGACATCGAGGCAGCAAGGAAAGCCTAAAGAATCATTAACATCACTGGTTTGGAGTCTGCAGGAATCTGTACCATTCCAAAAGAATGTGGATCTTGTTGAAACATAATGAGGACTAAACTTCCTTAGGTTATTTAAAAACCAAGGTCCTGACCACTTGCTGTCAGTAAAGATCCCATGGCACCTTTTGTAGAAGTTAGAGGTATTAGCCCATGTGTCACTGGCCAAATTCCAACTGGCTAATTACATTTTTCGGTCTTCCTGAATTCCCTCTGCTGTTTCATTTGTATGCAGTATTATTCATGCTCTCTCTTGAAGTATTGTGTAGTGTTGATGTGCATTGCCAGAGGTCCCTTTCACTTCATTGCGGGCTGCATTTCAATGGTGAATGAAATGTGTATAATATATATACAGGTATACTACATATGTAAAGGTGATATCCATGTGATAAACTGTGACCTCAGGTGTAAATAAATCTATTGTGTACTTTTCACTTTCTCACCTGCCTGGGATTTAACACTTCCTGCCTACTTGCCATCAGCTTTAATGAGCAGCCATTCTTTTAAAAAAAATCAACCTGACAGAGATTTCCACCAAACTCTGGTATTTCTCATAAAAATAATTATCTCCTCCACTGGGAAAAGACGATTCCCAGCTTCAAAATGGGGGAACTCAGCATTGGCTTCTACACCTGAATGGGCTTAAGGTAAAGGAGTTTAACTTTGTGACATTTTTAGTAAAGCTAGCTGAAACTGTATTGACAAAGCAGTTTTCCAGGGGAAAATGCAGGATTATGTTTATCACAATCTAAATATTTTGCAGGAATGTGTCTATTTCAACTAAATCTTTACAGGAAAAAGTTGAAACAAATTGTTCCGTTCTTGTTTCGATAACATTGTAATGTTTCATTTCAACTTGCTTATTTTGATTCATTTAATTTTGAGTTTTGTATAATAAAATGTTAATTTTATTGTATTTAATATTACATATAATGTATTTTATATTGTGCTATGTTATGTATTGAAAGAAAACACTTTTGCCTTGTCAAAATGAAACAGCTCAATGGTTCCAAATCAATTTTTATTTTTAAATTTTCATTTTGTGGGAAACATTTAAATCTTGGCTTTTTTTTTTTTGATTAAGAACAGAAACAAATTTCAAAATGTTGGAATTTCCCATAGAACAAAAATTCCAGGTTGAGTAGCCTTTAGGTATATTATCAGCTTTTAAAAGTCGTATTTATAGTTATATTTATATGAACTTCCTCTCCCCCAGAGCCTTGTATAGTTGGGCTCCTAATAATCAAGGTGCCTGGCTTTACAGGTGATGGAATATCAAAAATCCTTTATTAAAAATCTCTCTGAAACATTCCTAAAATAGTTGTTTCTATAACACATGCGGTATATACGACACACAAAATAGTGTGGTATAAAGGTTTTATTGGCACTTGTTTGGTTTGACATGCTTCACCAGTCTTTAGTGGTGAGGTCATCCCAAACTCAGGTCAATACAGTGTTTATAGCATGCCGTCATGTGTTCTCTTTCTCCCCTTTCTACCACATCTCTGCCTAATTAGATAGAACACTCCGATATGGCTGCACCATGATTGCCGTAGAAGCTCTGTTGTACAAGTTTCTTCCACAGACATGGGAAGGTCCATTTTGGCTCAGGGATGTAGGTGGGTCCTGATTTATTATCCTTCTGTCAAAGGTCCTGATCCAAAGTGGAAAGGTACCCATTGACTTCCAATGGGCTTTGAATCAGGCTAAAAAGGAGCCCTCTGCCATCTATGGCTGATTTGATCTGTGAGCTTTAAAATAATGAGAGCAAAATTATGCCTTTGAAGTACTAGTCTGTGATTATTCTTTCAGAGCTATTTTGCATAGCCGCAGTCACAGGTCCAAATCCAACCGCCATGTAAATAGGAGTAATGTATTGAAACAAATAGAACTGCTCACACTGCACGGTTGAATTTGACCCAGGGTTTATAAAAAAACCTCCAAATCCCCCATAGCAAAGTGATAGGTCTGTGAGAAGGTTGGGAAATGTGTCTGGATTTTTTTTTTCCTCTTCAGCTGAAACATTCTGTGACTTTGGCTCTAATCTACAGGGCGAGATGATGAACATAACACCTGCCAGCAGCTCACAGCAAATGCTGTTGGGAAGTTTTAGTATTTTATTTTAGTATTTACTTTTAGTATTTTTGTTAAAGTAGTTACAACGTCTCTGCCTACTCTCTGAATCTGTTACAAATAAACTACATAGATCTGTGGTACAAACCACATTTTAGACTGTTCTACTTACAAAACACTGGGGAGGAAGGAAGGCCAGTGGTGTTTGAACAATGTATAGTTTAGGCTTATAGCCATAAATCCATCCTGTCTGACTAGTGCTGACACTTCCTTCTAGCAACAGTCTTCAGATCAAAGAGAACGCTATTAATACTTTGAATCCCAGCACACAAAGACACAAAGTTGGCTTGCGCCCTCCCTCCCCCCGAAACCAACTTGGCAATGCTTGATACACACTGTAATAAGCGGGTGAGGCCTTTACCTACTCAACAAAATAATTTTGCTCTATAACCCTATTCCTTTTCCTGCTCCTCACTGCACATTGGCGTCCCCTCACTCAACCCCATATTCCTTGTGAATGCTCACCTAAGTGAATCATCTGCAATTAGAGGGGTACATATTTCTCCAAGAGTTTGTTTTCAGATCTGCTCCCTAGACCTTCTAGTTTTTCAGTCTGGGAATTGTGTTGAGCTCCAGTTCCTCTTATCCCAGCAAGTAAGGAAAACAACTTGTGGGTTACGAAAGTTGTATGAGATGTCAAGTGAAGGTTGACTAAAGCCAGAAACAAATACAACCCCCAGCGTTAAATGTAGAGATGCTTGACCCAGTTCTTGAAAAATAATTAAGATCTAGCTTGAATTGCACCTGACCCTTTCTGAGCTGCTTTGCTGTTGTCATGGCTGCAGTGGAATATGGTTGCAGTGTCTTTTCCAGTCCCAGTGTTCTGCTTTCACTTAACAGAGTCATAGCAGGTGCCTGAGCCAGTGCCATAGCTTGTGCCTTACAAATTAACTGTGTGCGCACACACATTAGAAAGTTATTTAGGTTGCAAAGTTAAGTACTCAACAGTTAGGAAATGTCAGATTTACAGTTGTCCAGGCAACCTTAATTCTACCTCCTTGGGTCCATCCTATATACTGAGAGAAGCTGGGGTTCTGTGGAAAAAGTAGCATGTGATCATGTAATTAAGGACCGTACCATAAGGCATACGGACAAGGGGGCAGAATCTGGCATTTCCAAACTCCTGAGCGAGCTCTTCTCACAACAGGGAAATATCCTATGATGAAAGTAATAAAAAATAACCTCTTTATTACAAACAGCTAAAGTCAATGTTAAAACAGTATGATTCTCAGAGCACCTGCCACACTAAAGACAACTGTGTCATCAGCAGATCTGTGCAGGAAAATTTTCCAGGTCTGTTTTTCTGTTTAATGCTTGAAAGGGAATGCTTACCACTCAGTACATGTCAAATTCATCTACAATGCAATGTCTGAAAGGGTGTACCCAGGTGTTAGGACAGTAAAGATGTGGGAATGGTTTCCTGGCACAATTAATGCAATGCAAAGCAAATGAATATAATTAATTTTTAATACAGACAAATCAATACCACAACTTATTTTTAGAGATAAAAGTATCTTCCACAAAGGTACCAGGGAAAAGTTAAAGGGACACTGACAGTTTAGGCACAAATTTGATTTACTTTAGCACCGTTATAATGTGATAGGGAATAGACTTGAGTTTTGTATTTAGTTGTGCTTAACTCTCTGACTGAAAAGGTACCAAAAACGTTGCAGAGATTGTTACTTCTGCTGTTAGAGTCACAGAGCAGCCAGCAGAGGGAGCAAAGTCATATTAGCAACACATCCTGTGCCAAGAACTGTATTGACATTATTGATAACATTAATAATGCTGATGACAAACAAGGAAGCAAGTATGCACTATGTTACCTTATTCCCCCTTAGAAATTGAAGGAGCAGCGAGAGGAATTAGTGTTTGTCAGTCTGGAAGGAGGAAAGGAGTAGAGTGGTATTTACTTTCGAGCTTGCAAGAGGATAATTAAAAATACAAATCAAAAACCACCAGCAAAGTATGCATGGGTGTTGAATCTTTTTCTTGTGTTTTAACAGTGCTTTGCACTTCCATAGCAACTGTCATCTGATGATCTCAAAGCTCTTTATAAACATTAATGAATTAAACCTCACAAAACCCCTGTATGGCAGGTAAATAATTATATTATACATTGGTAAATAGAGGTACACACAGCATAAGTGACTTTGTCAAAGCCAAACTCTGAGACAGTGGCAGGGCTAGGATAAGAAATTTGACTTCCAGTTCCCTGCTCTACCCACTAAAAACATTTCCTCTTACAGAAGCTGCATACTTACAATGTGTGGCAAATGGTGTGCCCCTGGCATAACTGTTTTTAAATAGAGGAAATTACTGTGAATTTGCCAGTTGAACAAAACAATTTGTTGTTAACTCTCCACTTCAACATAAACAGACACATCCAGCTTTGAGGCCAGAAGCAGCCCACACTGCTTCAGTGCCTTTGCACTACACAGGCCAGTGGATTTATTAGCTGTATTCAACAGCTCCTGCCCTGCCCTCACAAATCCCAATGCACAGGCCTACTGGGAGCCCCATAGGACTTAACTCTAAGGAGTTTAAAGATGTAGAAACCCTGTTGGGTCAATCTGTGTCCCATCCCATATAAAACTTGCCTTTTCTGGTGTGCATACTGGGTGTGGTAGTTTAAAATTCACTTTCTGCAAATGTTAGTACAGTAGCACTTGTTCACTCAGATGTTCACAGAAAACAAACACAAAAGGGACACAAACAGCCAAAGCACCTGCACTTTTAAATATAAGTGAATACTAGTTGATTTTTTTTTAAATTTCAGCACGTACCCAGCTCTGCTTGCAATGTTGAAAACTAAAACACTGAATGTTATACACTAAACACTATAAACATTGTTTGGTTACAGGGGGCACAAAAGGCTTGTGCTGGTGCGTGTGTGTGTGTGTATGTATGTGTGTGGGGGGGTTACTAGTATTCTTGTTGGCAAATTGGAAAGGCCTATAAAACTAAAGTAACTGGGCATTAGTGAATGTCCTATGCCCTCTCTAGTGTTCCTATTTCATGTACAAACCATCTTACACCTCTTTTTCGTCTTGCCCTCTAGCATAAACCCCTTTAAATCGGGTTAAAGCCATGTCCCCAGAGCTGTGTATTTTAACATTTGATAGTGTATTGATAATCCACTTTAAACAGAAGTTTTAATTATGGCAACATTATTTTTATTGCTGTTTTAAGTTCTCAGTATGGCTTGGTTCATATAGGTGTTAGTCATCACCATCCAATCCTGAATATTTTATTGCTTGCTGGGGGAGGGGAAAGGTGAAAAACTTGAGTTTTCTATTTTCCTGTCCCTCTCCTCTCCTCCCCCAGCTCCTCTGCATTCACATACATATAATGATAGGCCTCTAAATTGAGGTAGACGTTTCAGCTCTGGCTACCATTCACCCACCTCATCATCCCTTGAACAGCTGCAGATTCTTGTCACTGAGCTCTTACACCAAATGCATGTAAGAGTTTAGCAGTACAGTTGGTGTGCTTTTAAAAGGCTCGGCACACTCATTCCCAATCCAGAAAGTTTGGGGGTGGGGAGAGGGTGGTGAGAAAGGAGGAGGCTGGATTTAATGAGCTGACCACCTGCTCTTGTAATCCCCGTTTGCAAGCTATATGAGCCCATGAATTCAGACATGGCACTTACGGGCTTTGGGCTTATCTCTCAGACTGCCAGCACAGTCACAAGGAATGTGACCTCAGGAACAGAGATGATATGTCCTGGATACATTGGCAGGGCAAGCTAATAAAACATTTTAATATCAGTAGCTAATGCTGAGTGGGGTGTGGGTTAGGAAGCATGTAGGATTTCTTCTTCCCTTGGTATTTATTAGGAGTGGGAGAACCTACATTTCAGATTTTGGGTTCATTGAATTCCTAACCTCAAGTGGGAAAATTACTGTTATGTCACAAGAGAGACATGGATGCCATTACAACATCTGCCTGATTGAGCTCATATTTCTGGGATGGACTGCAAGCTGTGTGTGTGTGTGTGTGTGTGTGTGTGTGTGTGTGTAATGGTGGGGGGGAGGGGCAGTGCACTGACTGCACAGGCAAATAGACACCTAGGGCTGGGCTCCTGCTGCATGGTCTTTTCAGAGGTATCCTCATTTGTGATATGATGATGCCTTGGCCTGAGTCTGTCAAATTTGGATCCTCCAAAGTCTTAAGTATGTGGCCCATATTCTGTTCTGTGTTATGATATGCTCTGTGCAAGATGGGAAGAGGCAATTAGGGTGATGATTTTGACATCCTGATTTTTGCACTGCTCCACTGTAAGTTAGAGCAGCTGATGGGTTGCTCTATCTTATGCCAGCTGGCTTTGGTTTCTGAGGGGCTGTATGCCAGCTGAGCATTGCTGGAGTGCAAGCACACACTGACCTGTCCCCAACGTGCCTCCAACACCAGAGTTGGCTGATGAATGATTGATGTAGATGCCATCTAAGTTGCTTTATATCAGTTGCAAGCTCCCCAAGCAGCTCTTCCAAGCTAGCAAGCTTTTGCTATTTACTTGGTAGGCTCTGTTATTATGGAGGGCCTGAGTCCATTCATTAGCTTCACATGTGCCTGAAGCAAATGTTACATCTAAGGTATTGGAGCCAGTGGGAAATTTACACTCTTTGCATAGATTGGATACAGCTGAAGCATGGAACAAAATGCCAACATTTAGAGCAAGACCCCTGACTCATGCTTTCCTATTATACATGTCTGTGCAGATGATTGCATTTGTTGCACACCTGGGTTCCCTTGGTCAGGAAATTTGATCCCCTATTATTTCCTTTTTCCTCCTAGTATTCAAACCTAACAAACTGAGCTAGCAACATCACTGTTTTATGAGTATATGGGGATGGCAGTTGCATGATTTCCTGTAAGTGACCAATCTTTAACCGATTAACCTGATTAAATCTTGAATTTGCATGCCGTTGTGAATGAACTTGCTGGTTATGAAGGATGAGCCAGCAGCATTCTTAAACCATTACCCTAGCTATCTTCTGTATTTGCACTCTGACATCCTATTGGGTGATGCCAAGCTCTCTAATATGCAGTATGGGTATCACTCATATGCAGTTTTCCCATTGTGAGTTAAATAGTAACCTAAAATGTATCTATAGAAATAAAATAACCAGAAGGAGTTAGATAGAATGAGGATTGGGGGTGGATGGCATGTAGTTAAGCCTGTGGACTGGGACTCAGGAGATCTAGGTTCATTTCCCAGCCCCAATACAGACTTCTTGTGTGACCTTAAGCAAGTCACTTAATCTCTCTGTGCCTCAGTTCCCCATTGTAAAATGAGGTAATAATACTTGTGTTACTTTCACATAAGAAATGGTATCAATGGATCCATTTTAACTTCATGCTAATCTGTTATGGGGAATTGGTGTTATAAAAATCTCCAATTTCTAAAGCAAATCAAGCAGGAATCCTACAAACAAAAGCCTCATTCACTACATAGCCCCAATTTATTCCCTGAACAGTGTCCATCCTGTGCACTGAATAAAGCAGTGGTCCTGTGGGAAAAATAGTATACGATCCTGTCATTAAAGACTGTATCATAATGCATCTGCATATGTGAGGGTGGGGCAGGGGATTTAGATTTCATGGGTTTTACAAGCAACCTTAAATCTGACATTTCCTAACTTTTGAGTAGTTCATTTTACAACTTAAATAATGTTCCTTACCACAGTTTTTATGTAACATATTAGACAGATAAAGAATGTATGGTACTGTGGTTTGGCATGAAGATTGACATGAGTTTGGTATATTCACTTCACTCATGAGTGATGAGTCTATGTGTAAATTATGCAGGTCGTCTCAAATGAATGTCAAGAAAACCTTTAACGCATACTATGCCGTCATATCTCTCTTATGTCCCTCACTTGGAGACATGTCACTCATTCTAGATATTCCATTGGAAACCTGGGAAACTCCCCTTTCCTATATATTGGAACTATATATGTTTCTATCCCTGAAGGATTGTGAGAAAGTAGACTTAAATTTGTCAGTGGTGCAGGATGAAGTCAGGCTTCTTTTGGGGGGAAATTACCATGTTAGGGGGAAAGAAAAACTTTTCTGGGTGTTGGATTTTTTTTTTTTTTTTTTTGAGTGGAGATTGTTTGGAACCACTCAGGAGGTTGGAATTTTAGAAACAGTTGCATCTGGTGATGGATTTGTGAACAAAGTCCGGCAAAGGCAACCAACACAATTTTTGTGCTATATGGGCAACATCTTGTTTTGTATCACAGGCAAGTATCTAGAGAAGGGCAGTCAAGAGCCCTCATTCTCATTATATATTACCATTATCCAACCTAAACCTTGAAGCAGCAAAGCACTTAAGTGGTGGGATTCCCTCCAAGACCTTATCCATTTGGCTTATCATGAACACCTTGTCCAGTTCTGGAAGAACACTTCATGCAGTTCTCTGGGATCCAAAACACTCAGTTTGACTCTGGATTTCATCACTCAGGTTTCTTTATTGGGCAGACAGCAAAGCTACGCTAAATTGATCAGATGCACGTGTCGGGGATAGATATAGGGTGTACCACACATCCAAAGATACACAGACAACCTTTTCCTTTATTTACCTTTACACATTACATTGTGTTTGCTATACATTACATCACACATTTTGGGATTAGCTTGGTCATTTTGCAGGAACCAATTCCTATACAGCATGTTCTGTCCATGTGCTGTTCATGTGGATCTTTACAATCCAGGTTTACCTTGTCCCATAGTCCCTAGCATCAAAGACATCCTGACTCCAGCATACTGCTTGTCAAGCCCCTGTTTACAACTTAACCTTCCATTCACCTTCCCAATGATGCCCACTAAACATGAGGCATGTTACTTATGTCAAGCCAGGCCCACATTAAGCAACTTGTGTAAGTTGTTTTAGCTCCATTGAAGTAGTAGGAGCTATGATTATTTACACCAGCTGAGGATCTTATCCTGCACCATTGAGTTCAATGGGAATATTACTGTTGACTTCAGTGGGTACAGGGTCAGACCCTTAAGCAATTTCAATAGGATTTAAAGTTAAGCATGTGCTTTAGTGCTTTGATGAATCAGGGCCCTAGTTAGGTGGGAGAGGCTGTGTCCATGTCTCTCCTCGCTGTGGAACCTAGTCAGTAGCTTATGTCTCCTCTTTGACAGGGATGTAAGGAAAGGATGACCAGGTGAGTGTTTATAGATTCCACTTACTATATATAACAGACTAGACACATTGGCACTATCAGTCTGAGTTTGTCTGATGTGACACGGAAAGTGGAAAAATGTTTTTAATAGAAGGAAAGTGTAACCTGAATTTTATAACAGATGCCAAGTTCATTGAAGGATGACATAAAGAGGGTCATTTGGCTGGTACAGCACATCTACATTATATGAAATAAAAAGTTATCAGTCTCTTTTGTCAGATTACCTGGAAAATATTTTCTTTTTCCAGAAGAAAGGGGAGGGTGGAAGTACCAATGCAGGAAAAACAAACTAAGTATAATTGAACTTGTTTGGATGCTATATATTTAAAATGGTTTGTTGATGATAGTTTTGCTTTGGATTTAGCATTTGAAACCAGGGCACAGCCCTTTCAGTTTTCTATTTTCTTTATTTAGATTAGCGATAGCCCACAATGTTTGGAACCAGGGGACTTGGGGGCTGGGGTTTTGGCTTGTTCCATAATCGAGAGAAGAAGTAGCCATGGAACTCAGACCTGAATCTCAATCTAAACTTCCCAAAGCTCAAGGATTTATTTTGGGACAATCTGTAATTGAGAGTTTACAAAACAATAACATAAGTAGATTACAGGTTGTTATATACAATACAGTAGATAGAGTGTAAGATCTTCAAAGCATGTCTTTCCATCTGTTTGTACAGCAACCGGCATAATGGGACCCCAATCCTGTTTCAGATCTTTGAGTGCTACCACAGTACAAATGATAATTTTTTGGCAAAGTATTGTTTTCATTTTTCTATTCAGCATCAGAATGAGGAACTGGGAGTTCTAACAACAATCTTAAATGCAAGTGATTGAACAGATGAGCATGCAGCATAATGGAGCTCATAGGAGTAGACACAAGGTGGGTGAGGTAATATCTTTTATTGGACCAAATTGGGCCCATCTTGTCTCTCTACCAACACAACTACAACAACACTGCTAAAAACTCATATGAATAGATACATTTTGGATACCCTGTTCATGTTTGAGTGTGCACAACTCTTTGGTTGTTTAATGGAAAGGTGAGGGCTTGTCATTGAGGGTGGGAAGTACTGGTGGTAGAAAGATTTTTTTTTAAAAAACACATGCTACACTTAATTAACAAAAGGTCTTCTTCCCACACTGAAACCATTAAACTGAACTCTCCTTTAAGTAAAGGAATCTCAAATGCACAAGGGAATTGCACTGAATAAGTGAAAATAATTGTATTTTTGTCTACATCCCCAAACTTGAGGGGCCTAATTGTCCCGTCAGTTGCATGCAAGCAACTGGCAGGATGATTGGTCCAAAGTTCAGGCATGCAGATGCATGGTCTCTGTGTCTGAGCAAATAAGAATGGAAAAGTAGCCAGCAGCAGCATTCCTATAAATCATTATGTGTGTCACTCAGTGAAGAAATAATTCTTTCTGGCTGTGTTTTTGGACAAGACAAAATTCATTCGGCCACACTGTTAATCAGCAATCAATAAGATTTGATCTTCTGCAGTTCATTGGGGACTTGCTCAATTAGCTGTTACAGATGCTTTCCCACTCCCACCCTGCTTTCTGCACATTTCATGACTTGGGAATAGACAGTAGCTCTTTTGTGTTTGGGTAGCATTAGAACTTTTCTGTATTTTCCTATTAGTGTGATCATTTTTCTTCTTGTTACTAATTATTTGGGTTAAGGTTAGATGATGAGTTTTTTGTAGTCTCAAAGCACGGTGGGTATTTGCATTAAGTTGTTTTGAAGTTTAGACTTATACAAAATTTCACCTTGTGCAGTAAATTATATCTGCAACATAAATATCTGTTCAGATTACACTCCCTAAAATGACCAGGTTTCCAGTGCTCATGCTAATTTGGTTTGGGACTGCACTCAAATGTTTTTTCTGTCAAACCATGGTTTCATTTATAAGACTGCCCCAAGTAGTGGTAATGAATGAAGCAGTTTGGAGGTTTGGTTCAGATAATCAGTAAAAATACTTCCAAGTTAAAATGCTACCTGAACTATCCAATCCTTGAGTCTTCACAACTGAATTGGAAACCTCCCAAGAACAGGCTTTCACACTAGATTTCTAGGATAACAGATTATCTCAATGTATTTTGGCACACCCACACCCAGTACTGACAGGAGGCAAGACATTAAAAGGAGGCACATAAGAGTAATAAGGGAGGAAAAAAGTTAACCAAATTTTTTAAACCTCAGATCACAAAGTATTTTAAAAAAAGAGGAATATCCATCAGCACTACGGATACCGCTACACCAGTATGGGGTGCCCGAGAGCTTAGTGTGCCTAGTGGAAGAACTGTACCGCAGTTCATTTAGCTATGTGAGGGTCAATGGTTGTATTACAGACTGACTTTCAGTAGACTCAGGAATGCATTCTCTGACCTAAATTATTTAATGATTGAGTAGATTATCGGATAACAAAACTGATGAAGGCCAAAATAGGAGTTGTGAAATATAAAGATTCCTGTTTAGAGAACCTCAAACATGTGTGACATTGCCTTACTTGGAGAGACTACTGAACAACTACAGGTAATTTGGGAGAGCTGCAAAACACTGCAAAATCTATGGGACTTAATATCAATGTTGATAAAACCAAAGCAATGCATGCCTCCTATAAAATGGAAATGAATGACCTGCCAACACTTTATGAAGATGGCAATGATACTGATTTTTGTCACAAAAAAAGAGATGCTTAAACAATCCCAGAAAGTTGCAGTCTTACACCAGTTGTGAACACTATGACTGCAATGATGACCCATGTCCAACATACAAAAGAAGGTACACTTTTATAGAAGGCTTATAGAGGTGAGGCTAAAGGAAGTAGAGCGTAAGGCTGACCAGAAATGAGGTTGAGAGATGCAAATTTGAGGGATTTAAGAAGCGTAAATTCTCCCATACTGATTCTTGCCAAAGGAAGATGATGTATAAGGGGCTGTTAAAAATGGAAGTCCATCCCATACCATCCCAAGACATGGGAATCTGCTGCTGTAATCACCAAGTAAAAGAAATACAGAATAATGCTACCAAGACAATTACTCCCCACAGTAAAATGGTTGGCTCAAACTGTGGTTGAAAAAAGACATATGGTGGCATTTCCAAAGAATTTAAGGAGGAGTTTTGGAGAAGCACAAATGGCAGATAGACACCTGTCATTTGTGTTTTGAAAACTTTCCCCTATTCAGCTTAGGTATCATTGATTTTTCAAATGGATTTGTGCTCCTAAACCATTTAGACACCTTTGGAAATCCTACCCATAGTCTAGATTAGACAGCAACTCTTGCATGTTAATTAGAGCTGGTTAAAATGGGAGAAAATGTTACTCTCTTGTTAGTTACTGTTTTCTAAGATAATGCATTTTCCCAGTATACTCTGGTTCTATCCCTCAGTGCAAGCCATTAATAGATCTCAATTCTGCTAACAGTGAAGTCAGTGGAACTTTACCATTTACCCTAATGGGAGCCGGATTGGTCTCATAGTGTGCACTGAAGGAACAAGCTGTTTTATAGCTTGATGTGTTAAAGAGCCAGGTCACGAAAGTATGTTGTTGTCTTTAGGACAGTGCAAGCATAGCTTTGCTGAATGTACACATTGGTGGGACGCTGAAGAGTTAATAATCAATTGCTACTTAATGAACATATAACCACCTTATTAAATCCACATTGAATGTGTAGTTAAGTGTACTCAGGGCATTTTAATTTAAAATGTTACCATAAAATCTGTAAGTGGAATTAGTGTGATGCTTCTGAGATTACATTAGCAGCAAAACAGGGGGTGGATAGTTATTGTTAATTAAACCACACTGACAGGATCCAGTGGAATCTTAACAATATTTAAGTTCTGTTTTTTTTATATCTTGCAGTTGCAAGATCCCCTGCCCACCAGCAGCTTACTTCTGTGTTTGAATAGTGAGAGAGTTTTAAAATACTTTTATTGTTCCATAAAATTAGTGAAACCATCTAGTTGACTCTGGAACAGGTTTTGCTACAATGTGCTCTATGGAGTGATGGAACATAATTATTTTACCATGTGTTTGTTTATTAAAACCTTTTTATGGAGTTAATTTCTCCCATCAAACCAGTCTCTAAAGAGAGCTGTTGATTAGATTATCTGAGATGAAAGTGACTTATTTCATACCCTGCACGTGCTCACAGTTTTTGCAGCAAGTCCAGTATTTTCATACAGATCACTGCTGCTCTGGTCAAATACTACTGATATCCACAGGTTTTTTTCTGATCAACAATTTTCTTCCTCTGCCCCCACTCCAAATTAGAAAATCACATGAGAATGCACATAGCTGCTATACCAGTGGGATTTCTGTATGTGGAAGCTGTCTTTCCACAGAGTTCTGGAAACCACCTATCAGACATTGCTGTACTTCCACAGGGGCACCTGGGGAATGGCCAGGTCTGCTTGCCCCCAACATTTCTCTGTCCCTACAAGGAATAATTGCCCCAGCTGTTCAGCTATTACTAGTCCAACAGCCTCCTCCCTTTGTGGCCTCTACTTTCCTCACATTGTTTCTCTTCCAATTTCTTCCCCTTACCATCTCCTTTCACCTTCAGGTCTGGGCAAACTCACCAACCTGCTGCCTCTATTTAATCTCCACTGCACTCCTGCAGATCTTTTAGTGTCCCAGTTTCCTCTCTTTGCTCGCCACCAACATTGCTCACTCCTCCCCTCTATTCCCCCACCGTTCAATCCTCTCTGATCTCCAGGTTCTCCAGGGTATCATCTCCAGTGGATTTCTCTGCAGTTCTTGGCCCTATCCTGCCCTCTTTGACCTTATTTCAGATAGCCTAGATTTTTTTAAAGCCAACCACTGCATCCATTGCTCTAGGGGCTAGGGCCCTGCCAATACCTGCCCCATAGAGGATTCTGCACATGTTAGGAGAAGAGTACAGTGGGCTTAGCCCAATTCAGCTGTTCTATGATTATATCCAGATTAAATGTTGGAGGGCCTCACTGCTGTTTTCCCTGCCACTCTGGGAGGGAGAAAGGACCCCTCTTATTTGCCCCACTGCTCCCAAGGGAAGGGGAACCCTTGCTACAAGGGAAGGAGCCTAGAAACATCACTCAAGTGGGTGGCAGGGCCGTGGGGACCCCATGTCATGGTGTGCCTATGGCCCCATAATCAGGAGTGCTGGGACAATTTTTATAGTGGGGATGCTGAATTGAACCAAACTGTAAACCCTGCATATAATGGAAACCACTTCAAGTGAGGGAGGGGGGGAGGAGGCACAGCATCCTTAGTCCCAGCACCAATGCCAGTACTGCCTTAATCTGGCTATAATGACTACCATCTGCTGTATATCCTCCTAATTCTCCCATTGCAGGCCTCAAATCAATTCAACATCCTGCTTTTAAAATTATTCTACTCACCTGCCAATCTGACTGTCACTCCCTAACTGAGCCCTGGTCTACACTACGAGTTTAGGTCGACTTTAGCAGGGTTAAATCAAATTAAGCCTGAACACGTCCACACGACGAAGCCCTTTCTTTCGACTTAAAGGGCCCTTTAAACCGGTTTCTTTACTCCACCTCCGATGAGGGGATTAGAACTAAAATCGGCCTTTGCGGGTCCGATTTGGGGTAGTGTGGATGGAATTCGACGTTATTGGCCTCTGGGAGCTATCCCACAGTGCTTCATTGTGACCACTCTGGACAGCACTCGCAACTCAGATGCACTGACCAGCTAGACAGGAAAAGCCCCACGAACGTTTGAATTTCATTTCCTGTTTGCCCAGCGTGGAGAGCACAGGTGATCACGCAGAGCTCATCAGCACAGGTAACCATGATGGAGTCCCAGGATTGCAAAAGAGCTCCAGCATGGTCAGAACGGGAGGTACGGTATCTGCTCGCCATATGGGGAGACGAATCAGTGCTAGCTGAACTCTGTAGCAGTAAATGAAATGGCAAAGTATTAGAAAAGGTCTCAAAGGACAGAGGCCATAACAGGGACGCATAGCAGTGCCGCGTGAAAATTAAGGAGCTAAGGCAAGCCTACCACAAAGCCAGAGAGGCAAACGGAAGGTCTGGGGCAGAGCCACAAACATGCTGCTTCTACGCGGAGCTGCATGCCATTCTAGGGGGTGCAGCCACCACTACCCCAACCATTTGCTTTGACTCCGTCAATGGAGAAAAACGCAACAGGGAAGCGGGTACGGGGTACACGGAAGATGATGATGATGATGAAGACAATGAAGCTAGCTCACAGCAGCAAGGAAGTGGAGAAACCGGTTTCCCCAACAGCCAGGATATGTTTATCACCCTGGACCTGGAACCAGTAACCCCCGAACTCACCCAAGGCGTGCTCCCAGACCCTGAGGGCACACAAGGTACCTCTGGTGAGTGTACCTTTGTAAATATTACACATGGTTTAAAAACAAGCGTGTTTAATGATTAATGATTAATTTGCCCTGGCAATCGCGGCCAGTACAGCTACTGGAAAAGTCTGTTAACGTGTATGGGGATGGAGCGGAAATCCTCCAGGGACATCTCCAGAAAGCTCTCTTTCATGTACTCCCACAGCCTTTGCAAAAGGTTTCTGGGGAGGGCTACCTTATCCCGTCCGCCATGGTAGGACACTTTACCACGCCAGGCCAGTAGCATGTAGTACGGAATCATTGCATAACAAAGCATGGCAGCATATGGTCCCAGTGTTTGCTGGCATGCAGACAACATCCATTCCTTATCTCCCTTTGTTATCCTCAGGAGAGTGATATCATTCACGGTCACCTGGTTGAAATGGGGTGATTTTCTTAAGGGGGCATTCAGAGGTGCCCATTCCTGCTCGGCTGAACAGAAATGTTCCCCGCTGTTAGCCATGTGGTGGGGGGGAAGGTGTGAACGGATCATTCCAGAGAATTGTGTGTGTGTGTGGGGGGGGTAGTTGGGTTTGTGCTGCATGTTAACCCGGAAACCCCAGCCCCTCCTTTTACATTGCAAACCCATTTTAAATGGCCAACCCAATGGGTCCTTGGTATGGGAAATGAGGGCGCTACTGTTTGAAACCATTCCCACATGTTATGAGGGTTAAAAAAGCCAAAAGACTGTGGCTTACCATGGCTGCCTGCAAGCCGAATTCTGTTGCCTGGCACTGCGTGAGTGATCTCTCATAGCAAACGGGCAGGCCCTCAATATAAGAGGAAAAATGCGACCTTGTAACGAAAGCACATGTGCTGTGTAATGTGAACAGCAAAATTTAACGTGAAAGAGTGTACCCATTGTTCTCTAAAATGTGTTTTTTTTTTTAACCACCTCTCCCTTGTCCTCCATCAGCTGCAAATGTTTCTCCTTCGCAGAGGCTAGCAAAGATTAGAAGAAGAAAACGGCGGACTCGGGATGATATGTTCACGGAGCTCCAGATGTCCTCCCACGCTGAAAGAGCACAGCAGAATGCGTCGAGGCAGTCAGTGTCAGACTACAGAAAAGCACAATATGAACGAGAGGAGAGGTGGCGGGCTGAATCGCGGGATGAACAGAACAAGTGGCGGGCTGAAGATGATAGGTGGCATCAGCTTGCAGACAGAAGGCAAGAGTTGATGCTCTGGCTGCTGGAGCATCAAACTGATATGCTCCAGCGTATGGTTGAGCTGCAAGAAAGGCAGCAGGAGCAGAGACTGCCGCTACTGCCCCTGTGTAACCAACAGCCCTCCTCCCCAAGTTCCGCAGCCTCCTCACCCAGACGCCCAAGAACACGGTGGGGGGGCCTCCGGCCACCCAGATGATTGCCCGAGCATCGGAAGGCTGGCCTTCAATAAGTGTTAAAGTTTTAAAGTTTTAAACTGCAGTGTGTCCTTTTCCTTCCCTCCTTTCTCACCCCTCTCGGGCTACCTTGGCAATTATCTCCCTAGTTGTGTGATGAATTAATAAAGAATGCATGAATGTGAAGTAACAATGACTTTATTGCCTCTGCAAGCGGTGCTCGAAGGGGGGAGGGGAGGGTGGGGTGGTTGGTTTCAGGGAAGTAGAGTGAACCGGGTGGGGGAGGCGGAGGGTTCATCAAGGAGAAACAAACAGAAGTTTCACACCATAGCCTGGCCAGTCACAAAGCTCATTTTTAAAGCTCTGATGCGCACCGCGCCCTGCTATACTCTTCAAACCGCCCTGGTGTCTGGCTGCGTGTAATCAGCGGCCAGGTGATTTGCCTCAACCTTCCACCCCACCATAAATGTCTCCCCCTTACTCTCACAGATATTGTAGAGCGCACAGCAAGCAGCAATAACAATGGGGATATTCTTTTCGCTGAGGTCTGAGCAAGTCAGTAAGCTGCGCCAGCCCGCTTTTAAACGTCCAAATGCACATTCCACCACCATTTGGCACTTGCTCAGCCTATAGTTGAACAGGTCCTGACTACTGTCCAGGCTGCCTGTGTACGGCTTCATGAGCCATGGCATTAAGGGGTAGGCTGGGTCCCCAAGGATCACGAAAGGCATTTCAACATCCCCAACGGTTATTTTCTGGTCCGGGAAGAAAGTCCCTTCCTCCAGCTTTCGAAACAGACCAGAGTGCCTGAAGATGCAAGCATCATGTACCTTTCCCGGCCATCCCACGTTGATGTTGGTGAAACGTTCCTTGTGATCCACCAGGGCTTGCAGCAGCATTGAAAAGTACCCCTTGCTGTTTATGTACTCGGTGGCTTGGTGCTCCGGTGCCAAGATAGGGATATGGGTTCCGTCTATCGCCCCACCACAGTTTGGGAATCCCATTGCAGCAAAGCCATCCACTATGGCCTGCACGTTTCCCAGAGTCACTACCCTTGATATCAGCAGGTCTTTGATTGCCCTGGTAACTTGGATCACAGCAGCCCCCACAGTAGATTTGCCCACTCCAAATTGATTCCCGACTGACTGGTAGCTGTCTGGCGTTGCAAGCTTCCACAGGGCTATTGCCACTCGCTTCTCAACTGTGAGGGCTGCTCTCATCCTGGTATTGTGGCGCTTCAGGGCAGGGGAAAGCAAATCACAAAGTTCCATGAAAGTGCCCTTACGCATGCGAAAGTTTCGCAGCCACTGGGAATCGTCCCAGACCTGCAACACGATGCGGTCCCACCAGTCTGTGCTTGTTTCCTGGGCCCAAAATCGGCATTCCATGGCATGAACCTGCCCCAGTAACACCATGATTTGCACATTGCTGGGGCCCGTACCTTGTGTGAGGGCTGTGTCCATGTCAATTTTCTCATCACTTTCGTCGCCGCGCTGCAATCGCCTCATTGGCGGGTCCTGGTTTTGCTTTGGCATGTCGTAGCATGTCCCTTTGGCATATACTCCAGGACAATGCGCGTGGTGTTCATAGTACTCATAATTGCCGCGGTGATCTGAGCAGGCTCCATGAGCCCAGTGCTATGGTGTCTGGTCTGAAAAAAGGTGCGAAACTGACGGAGGGAGGGAGGGGCGACTGACGACATGGTGTACAGGCACAGGGAATTAAAATCAACAAAGGTGACTTTAGGGAGAAACACAAACAACTGTCACATAGAATGGCCCCCCCAAAGATTGAACTCAAAACCCTGGGTTTAGCAGGCCTTTGATTTCACGGAGGGAGGGGGACGCAAATGAATACATCTATTTTTTACATCTTAAGCTAGCAGCAGACGGTGCAGCATGACTGATAGCCCTCGGCATCTTCTGGGTGCTTGGCAGAAGATACTGTACTACGACCGCTAGCTATCATCGTCAAGACGGTTCAATGGGACTGCCGGCAGGACTGAGTCTCCAGGAGACAAAGCATGTCTGCCCAGGTGCCTCTGATTGAACTGGAATACGACGACAATGGATATCAGTCGTAATACACCATCTACTGCCAAAAGGCAAGGGGCTGCTGCTGTGTAGCAATGCAACCCCACGTCTGCCAGCACCCAGATATTCGATGACAGCTACCAGTCATAGAGCACCGTCTACTGCCAAAAGGCAATTAGCTGCTGCTGTGTAGCAATGCAGTACCACGTCTGTCGGCACCCAGATGACATGATGATGGTGAGCTGAGCTGAGCGGGCTCCATGCTTGCCGAGGTATGTTGTCTGCACAGGTAACCCAGGTAAAAAGGCGCGAATCGATTGTTTGCCATTGCTCTGACGGAGGAAGAGGGGCCTAACGGCATGTACCCAGAACCCCCCGCGACACTGTTTTGCATCATCAGGCATTGGGATCTCAACCCAGAATTCCAATGGGCGGCGGAGACTGCGGGAACTGTGGGATAGCTACCCACAGTGCAACGCTCTGGAAGTCGACGCTAGCCTCGGTACTGTGGATGCGGTCCGCCGGCTTCATGCACTTAGAGCATTTTATGTGGGGACACCCACAATCGACTGTATAAAACCGATATCTATAAAACTGGCTTCTATAAATTCGACCTAATTTCGTAGTGTAGACATACAGCAGCTACTAAAGTTAGACATTTTTAAATCAGCAGGTCCAGATAACTTGCATCAAAAATGTTTAAAGGAGTTGGCTAGGGAGCTTGCTGGTCCATTTAATGTTGATTGTCAATGTGTCTTGGAACACTAGGAAAGTTACAGAAGACTAAAAAAAAAAGCTAATATTCTGGCAATATTTAAAAAGGGTAAAGGAATAATCTGTGTAATTATAGATCTGTCAGGCTGCAATCAAACATGGAGTGGCTGATACAGGACATGATTAATAAAGTATTAAAGAAGGATAATATCATTAATGCCAATCAATATGGGTTTATGGAAAATAGATCCTGTCAAACTAACTTGGTATCCTTTTATGATGAGATTACAAGTTTGATAAAGATAATAGTGTTGATATTATATATTTAGACTTCTTTAAGGAATTTGACTTGGTACTGCATGACATTTTGATTAAAAAAACTAAAATATAAAACGAACATGGCACAAATTAAATGTATTAAAAGCTGGTTAACTGATAGGTCTCAAAATGTAATTGTAAACGGGGAATCATCACTGAATGGGTGTGTTTCTAGTCGGGTTCTGCACGAATTAGTTCTTGGCGCTACGCTATTTAACATTTTTATTAATGACCTGGAAGAAAACAAAATCCTCACTAATAAAGTTTACCGATGATACAAAAAGTGGGGGAAGTGGTAAGTAATGAAGAGGAAAAGTCACTGATAGAGAGTAATATGGATTGCTTGATAACCTGGACACACGCAAACAATATGTGCTATATGGCTAAATATAAATGTATACATCTAGGAACAGAGAATGTAGGTGATATTTGGAGGATGGGGGATTGAGTCCTGCGAAGCAGTTACTCTGAAAAAAATTTGGGGGTCCTGGTGAACGATCAGCTGAACACGATTACCCAGTATGATGCTCTGGCCAAAAGGGAAAATGCAATTCTTGGCTGCATACACAGAGGAATCTTGAGTAAGAGGAGAGGGGTTGTTTTATCTCTTTTCTTTTTTTTTTTTGGTACTGGTGTGACCGCTGCTGGAATACTGTGTCCAATTCTGATGTCCACAATTCAAGAAGAATTTAAATTGGAGAGGATTAAGAGAAGAGCTCCAAGAATGATTAAAGGATTAGAAAACATGCTTATAGTAATAAACTCAAAAAGCTCAATCTATTTAGCTTAAACAAAGAGCAGGTTAAGGGATAACTTGCTTACAGTCTTTAACAAATATTTAATAACGGGCACTTCAATCTAGCAGAGAAAGGTATAACACAATCCAATGGCTGGAAGTAGAAGCTAGACTAGTGGTGGGCAACCTGCGGCCTGCGAGTTGCGTGTGGCTCATCAGGGTAATCTGATTGCGGGCTGCAGACGTTTTGCTGATGTTAACCGTCTGCAGGCATGGCCCTTCGCAGCTCCCAGTGGCCGCAGTTCACTGTTCCCGGATAAAAAGGCATAAATTCTTAACAGTGAGAATAATTAACCATTGGAACAAATTACCAAGTGTCATGGTGGATTCTCCATCACTGACAATTTTAATATCAAGATTGAATGTTTTTCTGAAAGGTCTTCTCTAGGAATTATTTTGGGGGAGTTCTACGGTTTGTGGTATACAGAAGATCAGACTAGATGATCACAATGGTCCCTTCTAGCCTTGGAATCTATGAAGCTATTAATTCAAACTCTTCTTTCTCATCTTACTTCTAAGGCTGTCTCAGTCTACTTCTCATCTTTTGTTGATTCCGCATTCATCCCCATTTGATCTGCCATTTCTGCTCAGTTGGTTGTTCACCAATCTCCTTCCAAGAGCAGTTTCTTGCCTTTCCCAGCAAAATGGGTAGCCCATGCAAGGGATTAAAAGGGATATAAGTAACTCACTACTCCACAGCTCAGGCACACAGCAGGGGTCAAGACCAAGCCCTGTGAAACATCTCATGAACTTTCACTGTTGCAACCCTTATCTACACTCCACCCTTTGGTTATAACCTCGTGCTGTGGAATGTCTTACTCAAATCACATGCATGTTACAAGCTCATTTTCATATGTAAAATGCCACGCACATTGATGGCATTGTATAAATGCTAAACACTAATAATGGACACAGCCATATGTCTTGGCTATGGAATACTCTTTTCCTTCCTACTGTCAAAATTTTTGGTTAATATTCATTTTTGGAAGAGACAGATAAGACATTTTGAGGCAAAAATGTTGTACAGTACAATGAAGAGTGCCATTACCAATACACCTTTCAGAAAGGAGCCCGTTTGGATCTGTGATGCTAAAAGAGGTAGTTTTAAAATGTTGGACACCAATTTTGTTTAAAAATTCCTAAAAATAGTCAGTTTAGAGAAGCAGGAAATGGTAGGCCACTTCTTCCTAATTGTTTCTTGTACTGCCAATTCAGGGGTGTGGCTCCCACTGTTTAGTCAGATGGAATCCTTTACATATCTTAGAGGACACCATGATCAAGACCAAGCAAAATCATCACAATTACGAATCATGGCTATTTGAACATTAAAGGAAATAGAAAAAATTAAGCAACACAAATGATAAACTGCTTACTTCCATTACAATCTCTTCTGTATATCTCTCTGTGGAGACCTTTTAACAGAGATTACACTCATGAGAGTTTAGTGCAGATGGACCAGTTAGTTATTAATAAATAACCAGCTAGTTTAGAGTTGACCAAAAAAGCAATCTTTACATCCCGAGAAACTGAAGACAATATTTAAATCAGTTACCTAGAAGAATCCATTTAAGGAGCTGTTTTGAGGCAGGCCAATCAATCAATATTAGGAATTTTAAATCCAATGAAATCCCACTATTTCTCTGTTCACCAATGTTTATCCCCTGTCTCCTCTTCAGGAATTCATGGGAGTCTAACCACTTAGTGATAAACAGGAGAAGCTGTTAGTCTTTTAAGTCACAACAGTATTTCAATATTCCAACAAAATCCTAACAGGAGTTTTAAATCTAATCCTTTTGCAGTGTTTTAGTTAACTTCTTCTCACCAATCCATGCTAAAGTTTTGTGGAGATTTACTTCAGTTGGTTTCTTCTTTAGTCTTTATTTTTCTTATCTGTCTGTGGCAGCATGCTCATAGAGACGGGTGGGATGAGAGGAATAGTGCTTGCAGTCTCAGCAGAGTAGCAGAGGTGTGTGAGCGTGAGCACACTTTTAGAGTCTTTTGTACCCTTCTTATTTTCATGACATTATAGGAAAACACACTTCTTTCATGGTTGTTTAGATGCAGGTTGTTGGTATCACTCTTTCATTGGCTCCTTGTCTTTGGGGTTGGCTTAGGTGACACTTCCAGCTCCCAAATGTGCAGTCTGTTTAATGAATATGCAACATTCCTTTAACTGCCTTTGTTCTTCTCTTGGCGGGAAGGATTCAGATACCTTTTCAAGTTAGTTTTAACTCTGTCTTTTTATTGAGACCATTTTCTGAATTTTTTTTTTTACTTTGATTAGAGTTTGACTGGAAATGAACTTCTGTTTTCAAAAAGTCCAAACATTGTTCTTTATGTAAGAGTTTTTAGTTCTTTAAGAGTTATTTAATCTAAAAGACTGTTTAAAGTCTTTAGTCTAAGTTGTTGACTCTGCACGACAATTTCTGGAATAATTTAACTTAAATGGTTTCTTACATAAGTAATTACTCTAGCATCAATTGACCTTGCTATATTTGCACATAAAACAGCTTATTACTCATGTAACAATATCAGGCAGTTATTATAGAGAGGCTTGCATTTAGATACAAAATATTTTCAAATATACAGTAAAGGAATCTTATGCCATCTTAAGCATTTGAGAAACAACAAAGGCTTCACCTTTAAGTGGAAACGTATGTTGCAAATAACCAGTATTTTCTGTAAAACATTTCCGACCATAACTGTTCTCCAGATTTGAGAATGAAGATTGTAGTGTGTTTGCAAAAGAAATCAATTTCTGTAAGGATATTTCTAAAATTTGATGTGTGGGTTTAAACTCAAGTTTTTCTTTGGGCTGGTCTACGCTAGAAGCGCTATATTGGCACAGCTGCACTGAGCTGCCGTAGCATGTCTGGTGAAGATACTCTATGCCGACAGAAGAGTGCATAATTACTCCACCTCAGCGAGAGGCAGAAGTTGTGTTGGCAGGAGAGCATCTCCTACTGACACAGCACCTGTGTGGACAGCACTTAGGTCGCTGTAACTTGCATCACTCAGGGTGCGTGTGTGTGTGTGTGTGTGCGTGTGTGTGTCTTTTTCACACCCCTGAGTGATGTAAGTTAGATCGACGTAAGCAATAGTGTAGATCTGCTCTTTGAAAAGAAGAAAAAGGATCGTTTGGTATAGCTCCACTTTACCTCTAGATTTATTGCTCTGATAACACAACCCTGCAATCCTTTCACAATCAAGTTTCTTCCAATGGTGTTTACATGGTTTGTCTTCTTGAGATTTGCTTGTCCTTGGGAGCTATAAGCAGAAAGCTTCTGGAATTACTTTGATTAGCTTTAACATTTTGTAACATATTTTGCTAAACATATGTGTTATATTTCCAAGCATCCTGGCTATAACATCCTTGTAGCTATGTCTTAATTTTCAGTAAAGGCGCAAACAAGTTTGTAACAACTTAAATAAATAACTTATAATCTTATTAATATCATTTTTTCATTAACACTGAGGTTGTTCCCCCATAGATCATTTTAATGCCTTATTTTAGCCATGTTAGTCCAATTATTAGCTCTTTTTGTTCTGGCAAAGAAAGAGCTTATATCTCTGCTGACTGCAAGTGGGATGTTGAGAGCCAGCCAACCCCTAATGGTGGACCTAGGAGATTAAACAGGCCCCTCAGCCCAAAGAGGCATACTTCATTATGTTACTTCAGAGCTCCATTCCATTCGTTGTGTGTGCGCGTGTGCAGTGAGTATGGGTTGCAGAACTTAGCCCCCTTATTTTGTTATAATTTGAAAAACATTGCTAATGATAGTCAGAGAAACTGTGATTCAATAACCTTCCCTGGGTCTGGCCTAATGTATATCTCCAGAGACCCTGGTAAGCACAGTGGTAAATTGATTTTAAAGAGTACAACATTTCTATCTTTTTATGCAAGATTGGCTAGAATTTCAGGCTCCTACTTAACAGCACTAAATAATGTAGGGCTGGAAGTGTTGCTGTGGTGTGTGTGTGTGTGTAATATATATATGGGCAGATTCCACTATCATTATCTTTCTTGGGATTCTTCCTACTGCAATAGAAAAATCAATGGTAAAATGACTGGATGGACTATCTAAATGAAGAAGCAAAGGGTACCAATGTGACTCCCAATTTTGCCCCATAGTTATGTATATGGTACAGTATAAAGCAGGGGTCTCAAACACGCGGGCCGCATGCGGGCCATGGAGTTCTTTTGTGCGGCCCGTCAAGCTCCCCACGGCCCCACCCACCCTGTGCCGCCGCGAGCCCCGCACTGCTCCCTGAAGCAGCTGAACTACTGCATGTCCCTGTAGCCCCGGGCAGGGGGGTGGGAGGCAAGTAGAGGGCTCTGTGCTCTTGCAGCTCCCATTGGCCGGGAACTGGGAACCGTGGCCAATGGGAGCTTTGGGGGAGGTACCTGGAGGAGCAGCACATGGTGCCGTTTCCCCCCCAACACACCCCAGGGACTCTGGCTGCTTCCTGGAGCAGAGCAGAGCGGGGCTGGGGACATGGCAGGCAGGCAGGGAGCCTGCCCTGGCTGCGGTGCATGGCGCTGCCACCTTGGATCCGCTCTAGGTAAGCCTGGAGCCCCTTGCCACACACTGCACCCCAACCCCCTGCTGCACCCCTAACCCCTCCTGCACCCCAACTCTATGCCCTGAGCCCCATGCTGCACCCTGTACACCTCCTGCACTCCCTGTCCTGAGCCCCCGCCGCACCCTGCACACCTCCTGCAGCTCAACTCCCTGCCCTGAGCCCCCGCCACACCCCACACCCCTCCTGCCCCCCCTGGGGGCAGGGAGGGGGCAGAGTTGGGGTGAGGACTTCAGGGAAGGGGTTGGAATGGGGGCAGGGAAGGGGCGAGAAGAGGTGAGGCGGGGCAGGGGTGGGGCCTCATGGAAGGGGTGGAGTGGGGGCGGGGCCGGGGGCAGCAAGTTGGGGGGTGTCAGTGATGCAGCCCTCAGGCCAATGCACTAGTCCTCATGCTGCCCTTGAGGTCATCTGAGTTTGAGACCCCTGGTATAAAGCAATGACTATGGCCTGCATGTTATGCCTAAGCGACATAAGTTATACCGAACAAAGTGCTAGTGTAGGCACATGTCTCCTGACCACCACATACTGTATATATGCTATCTGGTAGGCTAAAGGTACTACTCTTCATGCAGACACTTCAGTGCAACTGTAGAGTGTAACATGTGAGTGACAAAATAAGAAGGGTGATTATATCCATTACCTTCAGAAACTGCTTTTACAAGTGAGAAAAACACAGCCTCCAAGGCAGGAAGTAGGAAGAAATGGACTCAGCCCTGGCAGGGGCTGGAGGAGGTGGAGGAAAAGTGATGACATCCCTTTGCAGTAGGTGACTAATAGAGGTTGCTATTAATAGCTAGTCAGTTCAAGCAATGACAGTTTTCTTTAACATGCTGGGAATATATGGAAGGTATAAATATTTGCTTTTTCAGTTTGGAGTTCTTTAGAAAGGATGGTATGCTACTTTTCCAGGGAGCACATGCACACGCCTGCACACACACAGGCAATATACATGTGCACACATATGTAATTAATTATCCATATGACATGCAATCATGTAATCTTTAATCTCCTGGACCAATCTATTATTGGAGGGCATACTTTTTTTTTTTTAAGATCTCTCTCTTTTTTTTTAACATACAACCCATTTTTTTCCCAATTATATCTCTGTTTTAAAATCAGTTCCACAATAGATATATTCTTCAATGGGTCATTGAGTCCACTCAAAAGTGCCTCCCACTTTGCAAAGGTAATTAACTTCATTAGTACTGTACCTTAATAGTGCTTCAGCCGAGCTTGTGAGTGTCAATTTCTATTAACCGTACACTAGCTCATGGATGCAATAATTTGAAGCACCATTTAGATGGTGACACTTTAAGAGATTTAAGAGAGCTCTTTTGCGGGGTGTTTTTGCCACTCTTACCAAAGGTTTTCAGGCTGAATGCAATTTATTTTAATTTTTTTTTCAATCCTTTGCTAAATCCCTGTTTGGAATGACAACTTTCCAGTCCTATAAAATGTGCAGAAGCTCAAAGCTACCTCGAACAACCCTCCCTGCCAAAACCACAATTTGCTGCCAATTTTAATCCAAATCAGCCCCCAAACCTCATTTTCATTAGTGTCTTAATGCTTGTGGATTAAGCAAATAGGATACATTATGAAGGCTAAAATCCTTTTCTGAAGTGCCTTCTCCACTCAGGAATTGAAAAGGATTTGGTTAAAATCATGATACCAATATATCCAGTATTCCAAATGTTTGGTAATATCCATAATGCAAACTTTTTGAACTAATTGTTTCTGACTATTACATGAAAGGGAAAGACGTACCCTTAACATTTCCATTGAACTGTATTTGTGACCACCAATGAGCTGTTTTGTCATTCAAAATTTGAAATGAGTTAACTCAAAGTAGCTGTTGGAGCTACCATATTTTAAAAGAGCAATGAGAGCAAGGTGAAAAAAGAAAATCAGATGGTGGGGAAGGAAGTGGGAGGAAGAAGAGGGCTGCCCAGCCAGGGCCAGTGTCCTGCCTGATCTTCCTATTCATGTGAATTTGCTTATGTGCCACTAGTGCGCAAACATTAAATGTTGCGCATACATATTAATCATACTGAAGCTGCTGTCCTGAGCTTCAGTGAGCTTTTAGTTTTCCCCTTCCACTGACTGAGTCTCCAGCTTGCTTCTCCTTTCGCTCTGCCCACTTGCTAACATTTGCTTTGTGGTTAAAGTGGATTGAAGTGGAAGGGGGAGTTGTTGTGGCCTAGTGCTGTTACTGCAAGTCATGGAAACAAGGGGGAAATCTCCAACGGTGTTGCAACCCCCAGTACCTAGTATCATATTTGTGATGGGTTGGATCACAGAAAACTCCTTGGGAAATGCCAACTGATGTGCTGACACTCTGAGCTAGTTTTCCGTGGCAGCTTGGGACTTCAGTGCCCTGCCTGGTTTGAGCTAGACACTCTAGCCTGCTACAAACACAGACCCAGGTCTGAACAACGTCCCCCCAAAACTGCGGGCTTAACTGAAAACAGCTTAAGAAGTGTTCCTGTCTCTAACACTCAGATGCCCAGCTCCCAATGGGGTCCAAACCCCAAATAAATCTGCTTTATCCTGTATAAAGCTTATACAGGGTAAACTCATAAATTGTTTGCCCTCTATAACACTGATAGAGAGATATGCACAGCTGTTGCCCCCCGCCCCGGTTTTAATACTTACTCTGGGTTAATTAATAAGTAAAAAGTGATTTTATTAAATGCAAAAAGTAGGATTTAAGTGGTTTCAAGTAATAACAGACAGAACAAAGTGAATTACCAAGCAAAATAAAATAAAACACAAAAGTCTAAACCTAATACAGTAAGAAAGTGATTACAAATGAAATCTCACCCTCAGAGATGTTCCAGTAAGCTTCTTTTACAGACTAGCCTCCTCCTAGTCTGGGTCCAGCAACTACTCACACCCCTATGGTTACAGTCCTTTGTTCCAGTTTTTTTCAGGTATCCTTTGGGGGTGGAGAGGCTATCTCTTGCGCCAGCTGAAGACAACATGGAGGGGTATCCCAGGGGTTTATATAGACTTTCTCTTGTGCGTGGAGACCCCTAGCTCCCCCATTGTAGAATCCCAGCTACAAGATGGAGTTTTGGAGTCACATGGGCAAGTCACATGTCCATGCATGACTCAGAACTTTACAGGTGGCAGCCATTGCTTACCTGCTACCTTGAACATCCCCAGGTAGACTCCTCATGTGGATTGAAGTCTTCCAAGCTCTATTATTCATTAAGTGTTTCTTGATTGGACACTTAACTTGCAAATTCCTTTCTTAAGATGCTGACCAAATGCCTTACGAAGGCTACTTAAAATCAAGCAAGTACACAGCCAGTATTCATAACTTTGAATATAAAAATGATACATGCATACAAATAGGATGAATATATTCAGTAGATCATAACCTTTGCAGAGATATGTCACATGGCATATGTAGCATAAAACATATTCCAGTTATGTCATATTTACATTCATAAGCATATTTCCATAAAGCATTATGGGGTGCAATGTCACAATATTATGGTGCTGGCAGGACTAGGAGTACACAGAGATGTCTGGGCACAAAACAGGCAGAGGCCTTAGTAGTAGTAATAATTAGGAAGCTACACAGATACTCAGCACTGCTTCTGCATATAGTGAGAGCTACAATATTAACTGGTTGTAGTGGGAAGGTCACCCCGCTCCGGATTGGAAGGGGAAAAAACAGCCCTGGGAAAGGTCTGCCTTGGGGAGCCAATCACCAGCAGGCTTGAGGCGGCCAATCAGGGCCTGGCTGGGCCAGTATAAGAAGGGCTCCTGGGGCAAAGGAAATAAGTCTTGCTCCAGTGGTACAATAAGAAGGACCTAGCTGCCTGGTAGAGACAGGGGTACCTTTGACAGAGCAGTACTGGGAAAAGGCAGACTGAGTTGGGGAGCTCTGGCCTGGTGACCTCTCAGGCTGAGGCCTTGTGGCAAAGACCTGAGGAGGTAGTAGGGCTGCTGGGAGGCAGCATGTCCAACTCCCTTGCCAGTGATGAGTGGCCATTTCAGATTGCAGATTGCCCCTGAGAGAAGGGGCTAGATGACAACTGGCAGTAGCCACTCTGGCAAAGTGGGTAGGAGGTTTGGGGTTCCCCTGAGGAGGGGGAGATCCAGAGTGTGGCAACACTGCTGTGGGACAGCACCCCAAGGTAAAGGGCATCATGGTCCTTGAGGGACGTGGGGCCTGAACTGGTGGAGGTAAAGGGACTGCAGGGGGACAGGTAAGGGCAGGGGAGAAACTGGCCAGAGGAGGGTGCTCCTCAGCTGGATGAGCTAATTCCCAGACTGACCAGCAGGTGGCGTCGCACAGGTGAGTGCCCCACCTTGCTACACTGGTCAAGTACCTTCTAGTGCACGTATCAGTTCTCACATTCACTTTGCTATCCTGTTGAGTCCCAGTTTTGGTACAATAGGGAGAAACTTAGCCCTGGTCTACACTACACAATTAGGTCAACATAAGGCAGCTTCCTACACACTACAGCCTTGCTTCTACCGATGTGGTCCCCTACTACACCAACATAATAATTCCACCTGCACGAGAGGTGGTAGGCTTATGTCAGTGTAGATAGGGCGATGCAGAGTCAATGTATACACACTGCGTTACTTACAGTGGCTGCTGGCTGTCTTTTCAATTTCACAGCTCTGCGGGAGCTGTGACATTGACAAGAAAGCCTGGCTCCCCAGTTGGGCTGCTGATGGCTCTCCACTCCAAGCCAGGCTACCACCCAGACTTTTGGTTTGGTCTGCTGATCAATCTCCCAGTGGGGAGCTCTGCTGCCCCCCTGGGATCCTTGGTCCCCACTCCCTGCTGGAAGCTCGGCTGCCCCCTGAGGTCCTGGCTTCCCGCTCGCAGCAGGGAGCCCAGTTACCCTCACTGGGCTCTCGGTTCCCCACTGGTAGCATGGCAGCTGACCTAACCAGGTGCAGATCTCCCCGGCGGAGATGAAAAGCCCCAGGCAGCTTCCTCCTGGCTCCAGCTGGGAGTGGGGAGGTGAGAAGCCCAGACGGCAGCCTGGCTCCTGGTGGGGAGATGCATGGAGCTGAGATCCCTGGCTCCCAGCCCCCCGCCACATGCCCCACCAAAAGAAGGAGGGTAGTGTAGATATCAGCTACTGCAGTAATTACTGCGGTGGCTGTAAGTTGACCTAACCTAAGTCGATTTAAGATTGTAGTGTAGACATGCTCTTAAGCAATGTGTCCACCACCTGAGAAGAGAGACCACGGTAGAAAATTCTGCTATAAAGAATGAAATCACATATAGTAATATCAGAGGAGACTACCAGGGGCAAAACTGTACAAGGAAGCATTTGCTAACATTTTAGCATTCTCTAACACTAGCTGCAGGGAATGATGGCAACAGCTGTTGGGCAGACCCAACTGGCAGGAATAAGTGGTGTGGGACCAAAGGTTGTGGGGTGAAAATGATATTGAGGTCACTGCTGGGAGGAGCAATTCTATCCCAACCCTTTCACTATGCCAAAGGAAAAAGGGGGGGGGAGGAGTGGCCATCACCAGGAAGAAGGAAATTTGGGCGAATAATGCATTCATTGTAACAGTCACATTAACATATTAGTTTGAGAACTGCATAGATTCACCAGTGATACAAAATCATGCTGCTCAAAATATTTGACACTATTTATTCTCTTTCTGGTTTGTACTGAACACCTTCCTCACTTGGGAACCTCCCTGAACAAAATATAAGGGCTTTTCAATACTTGAAATCAACTGTGTGTGGGTTCTCTGATATTATTTTATACCTAATTTAGATTAGTTTAATTTGCCTCTGTAAATTACAGGGGTAAATGTGACTCTTGGTGCCCCAAAAATGACACTCTGCAAAGCCTGTTCCAAATTCTAGACCACTTTTATATAAGAAAGAGGTACAGATCGTTTGAATAAGGTCTAGATGAGCATCCAAAGTTTTGAGTGCTGAATTTCATTTGACATCATTTGCCTTGATTCAGTCAGTGACAATGGTGCAGAAAAAGGTATGGAGGTAGTATTGATGTAAGTAACTAACTAGAAAAGAATTTGAGACTGTCTTTTAAATCTCTCAGTATTCATTTCAGTTTGGTGTAATACCAAATATGAAGAAAGTTAGGGTGTATGGATCTGATTCCAGAAAGCACTTGTGCACATGCTTAAGTACCCCCAGAAGTCAATGGGACTTAATCACAATTTTAAAGTGGAAGCATTAATATCAGAATTTCTATCCTGTGGGAAATTCTGATATTTTGTTTTCATCCCAAATCTGGACAAAAAGTCAAAATGTTAGTAGCAAATATCTCCAATGGCTGGTGATGGGACACTAGATGGGAAGGATTCTGAGTTACTAGAGAGAATTCTTTCCCTGCGTCTTGCTCACATACTCAAGGTCTAACTGATTGCCATATTTGGGGTTGAGAAGGAATTTTTCCCCAGGTCAGATTGGCAGAGACCTGGGGGCTTCTGCCTTCCTCTGCAGCTAGGGTGAGAGTATTCCAGAAAGAGTTTAATGGATGGGTGGTAGTTGTTGAAGATGTCCTGGAAATCCATGATAGTGTTTAAGTCATCTGTCCAGACGATAAAAGTATCATCATTGTATCTCAACTGTATCATTGGTTTTGTGGTGCATTTGTCCAGAAATTCTTCTTCTAGGTGGCTCATGAAGAGGTTAGCATATTGGGGAGCCATCCTCGTACCCATAGCTGTTCCTATGGTTTGGACAAAGTGTTTGTTGCTAAATGTAAAGTTGTTATGGGTGAGGATGAAACGGATGAGTTTGTCAATGTGTTTTGGGTGGATATCTGAGGGTTGTCCATTGTCTTGTAAATATTTAAGGCAAGCAGCTATGCCATCATTGTGAGGGATGTTTCCTGTTTGGTGAGTTACACAATTATGGAGGTTTACAATGCAAACATTTGCTATCACTCTATGTCATAGGGTAAAGATAAGTGAGACTAATACATACAGCATCCTATAAGCTATTTATGAGGTCTAAACACTAAACAAATTCTTATCGATTTAATATTTATTTTAACAATGCTAACACACAGGTGACCCAGACTGGTTTGCAGCTCTGCATTTGTCAGTGTTCAGCGAGGCCCAGGCCTTTGGCATGAGCTGGCATCTGGTCTGCCACTGTCACACATACATCTGGGACATTTTGGTTCAAAGAATATGTTTGATTTTATTTGATCCAAAGGGGAAGGCCTGACGGATCTGGACCATTAACTACGAACTCTTCTTTGTCATCATCGTATTATTAATAAACCAAACTGAAGCTTCAAACCTTGCAGCTCACCTGCAACATACATCTTCAATTTAGGATGAAGGTCTCCTCTGTGCCTGAGGCCAATACAAGGGAACTTAACTACATAAGTCCCATTTAAACCTTCTGATAACTTTTGGCAGAGAGGCAAATTTCACCCTTAATGCTAAGCCACATATTCCTTAGAAAATTATTAATTTTGTATAGAGGTTGAGTTGGCTGATGTCTCTTTTTAAGAAGTGGGGTAGGGACTGACAGGTAGAGAGAACTTTCATCTCCCTTGATAAATTGGAGATGATGACCTTTTAAACTACAAAGTATAAAAAGGTATAAGTTATCTGTCTGTTGGACAGAAACAAACAAAAAACCAGCTGCTTAAAATTCTGAAAAAGACACTGGTTGTTTCAAACACTAAACAGCCTTTTCAACTGCAGGATTCAGAAAGATCTAGCCATACAATACAGAACTGTCACTCAATCAAAGTAGTTTTAATGATCTACCTTTTGAAAGCAATAATTTCCTAAATTCTGTGAAAACATCATTCTTTTTCTCTCAGAATTTAGAAAATTATCCCTTTTTAATGCTATTTTTTTATTCAAAGGCTTCTAATTATATTACTAGGAAACCAAATTGAATGGAACTATAAAAAGAGACTAAAACAAAAGAAGTCTGAGAGATGTTCTGAATGTCTCAGTATAACATGGGACCAGAAAAAAAAGTATCTTCTCATTGGCTGAAAGTAGTTACAACCAAAGAAAATATTCAGCTGAAATTCACATACTGTACAAAACCAGATTGACTTTTGGCATTTGGCACTTAAATAGATTTTTGTGAGCAAATGCTTCCAGTTTAATATCTCATATTTGAATACTAGTTCAGCCACAACTAAATGGTAATTTAAATTTAACTTTAATTTTAAATACAAATCAAAAGCAAACCAAACAGTAAAAGCTATTTAAAACATTTCAAAAGGTTGGAAATCTCAACAACAATAGTGATTTTTCTTTGCCCATTTTTCAGTCAGCTCTACCAGAGAGAGGTTGTCTAACTCACCTTTCTGACAGGCCTACTTTTACCTGTCCTCTCCTGTTCAAGTCCTCTTATTAAAACATTTAACGCACCACATGGGTAGGCATTTTATTATTATTAGTGATATTCTAGTAGCACCTAAGAGCCC
Source organism: Trachemys scripta elegans (assembly GCF_013100865.1). Taxonomy (NCBI): domain Eukaryota; kingdom Metazoa; phylum Chordata; order Testudines; family Emydidae; genus Trachemys; species Trachemys scripta. The sequence goes on from NC_048299.1 coordinate 82,472,466, forward strand.
TGGTCATGGACCAGGACCTCCTTGTTCTAGGTGCTGTACAAACAAAGAACAGATCTTATATATAACTTCTTGTTTTATTGCATTGCATCTGCACTGAGCTAAAATTTGCAAGTTCTCAGGCAAACAACTTCCAGGAACTAGCCAGGATGCCTGTAGCTTTAGTTTATCAAATAAAATGAATTAATACACTATCCCAGTATAGTCTGTGCTGCTATGTAATTCCTCCTATTTTCCACTGAATGTTTTTCTTTTTTCCCTTTCCTACCACCCACCATTACAATCAGGACTGGAACCAGTTCGCCACCTGCATAACAGAGATAATCCTTCCTTTTTCCCATCCTTTAGTAACATTATTTATTTTGATTGTAAGCTCTTCAGGGCAGGGACTGTTACTTATTATGTACATGTACAGTGCCTAGCACAGAGATGCCCCAATCCCAATTATAGCTCAAGGGACTAATGTACTACAGTATAGAGGAAGGATGGTCCAGTGGTTAGGGCACTACCTTGGTATTCAAGAAATCTGGATTCAATCCTCTATGCTGCCATGAATTTCCTACATGACCTTGGGCAAGTCACCTCTCCTCTCTGTGCTTCAATTCCCCATTTGTAAAATTGAGATAATAGCATTTCTCTGTCTACTGGGTGAAGTAATGTCTCTACATTAAAATTGGTAGATGCTCACGTACTACATTCATGGGGCCACATAAGTACCTAAGATAGATAAATAATAAAGCCTGGAGATATCTCTTTCTGTATACCTTTCCCTCATGTTCAATATAACATATATAGCCTTCTACTGTTGCATCCCCTTCTAACTAACTGCCCTGGAAACAGCTTTAATTAAGCCAATAGATAAGATAAAAAAGGTAATTTTACATGTAAAAGGTATTTTATTAAATTAATAATATGCTTAGCTTTCAAATTTCACCTCCTCATCAATGGTGAATGATGGAGTCTTTCACAGGAAATTCCTTCACTAATTCATCAAGAACCAGCAAAATTAGAGTTAGAACAACACCTTGTGGAGACACGTTTATTGAAGGACAGGAACTAATAAAAGTGGAACAAAAGAAAGAATTTACCAGTGTCAAATACGGAGACACCAAGCATCATGGCACTTCTATCTGACTGCAGATGAAAGAACTCTGTGGGAAGGATAGACAGCTGACCAGTATCTAGGAATGAAAATGAGAATAAGATCTTAGTGACAGAGTCTAAGGGAAATAAAGATAAGGAAGTACCAAATGAGAAATCTAATTCCAGAAGTGTTGGGTCTTTGCTTAGGAGAATGTGTGAGGGATTTTGGCAAGATGCCAAGGGGAAACAAAAAATCCCAAAAAGCAGTGACAGCAAAGGGTAAAGAACTGCATTCCAAAGTCACTCTGAAAAAGTCTATAAAAGTTTATTTTCAATTATTTTTAGGCAGTGTTACTCCCCCAGTAAGTTATTAGATACAGCAGCAGCACAGCAGGGATCCTTTCTCACATAGATCCAGGAAACATACATGATGTTTGCACAGAGGTGTCAGTCAAGGAAACCAGAGGGGATAACCAGGGATGATGAGAACAAAGAGCTTGGATTGTGTGACAGATAAGCAGCAAGCAGTAGTGAAAAGGAGAAATGTATATCCGTCACTTAAAAAAAAGGTGCCACCTTTTAGAGAGATTGTGCATGTTCTATTGGTCATTTCAGTTCTATAGGAAATCTCTCTCGAAATGATCTGGTAGGTACATTTTAAGTCATCTGCAATGCACGTAGTGCCACTTTTGAGACTCATTTAACTTTTCTACTCACTTAAGGTCAGATTTAGGAAAGCATTTGAATTCAAGAAAGCACTTCAACATATACTTAATGGAGCTGATCAGTAATTTTCCACTGTAATTTTTTAAAATGGAAAATGCAGTTTCCAAACATTTTTCAATTTGCCATCAAGAAGATTTAACATATTTCACTTCAGGTCACTTCAATATTAAACTGCATATGTGTGAGGTGCTACAGTGCCTCATGTAAACTGGAGTTCAGGAGCCTCATGCCCCAATTCTCTTCTATGGGCCGGGATCCCTGACTGGACTGCCGTCTTCCCTCTGGCCAGCTGCTCTGATGAGAGTTCCATGATACACTGTGGTCATGGAAGATGTAGTCAAGCTGTGGATCTTGGCCAATAGGGAAGAATAGGGACATGAGGCACCTGAACTACAACTCCCATGAGGCACTGTGGCAGCTCAGGCAGATTTTGTTTAATATTAGCTTGACATGAAATAAAACATTTTGATATTTCATATTTTTGTTCCAGAAAAACTTTCAATATTTAAACTCATAGACTCAAAGGCCAGAAGGGAGCATCATGATCATCTAATCCGACCTCCTGCACATTGCAGGCCACCGAACCTCATCCAGCCACTCCTGTAAATAGGCCCCTAACCTCTGGCTGAGTGACTGAAGTCCTCATATCATGATTTAAAGACTGCAAGTTACATTTACACTAGTTTAAACCCGCAAGTGACCCATGCCCCATGCTGCAGAGGACCCCATGAAATAAATCTTTCCTGAACTCCCTCTTAAGGCCTTCATACAACCCCCCATCTCTCCAAGCTCATCATCAGAGACAAGTTTCCCTTAGATAAGGATACACCAACTCAAAGTGGCACCAGACCCTGCCAGAACAACAGATGCAAAAATCTGCAGACATATCTCTACTGCTACAATGATCAATACCACCCACACCACACCTTTCAGGATCCATGGATCCTACACATATGGTGTACCTCATCCAGTGCACTAAATACCCCAGTAATAACTATGTGGATGAAACCAGACAAAAATCATTGTCCTCACAAAGGAAAATGATAAAAGACAAAAACACCATGTCACCCATGGGCGAACACTTTTCAAAAACTGATCATGCTATATCTGACCTCTCAGTCCTCATCCTCAAAGGAAACCGGCACAACACTTTCAAAAGACAAGCCTGGGAGCTTACATTTATAACTTTGCTATACAACAATCTATAACCCACTAACAACTCCTCCCTGCTCTGCAGCTGCCTTCTCCCCTACTGGTTCCTTTCCCACCTATGACTGAAGGGGTGTTAATGGGCCACTTCACCTTGAATGGCCCCTTGAAATATGCATTTTGACAATTTGTCCCACCTTGCATTTAGCTGTAACACTCGGAGTACCTTTCCCAGACCTAAAGAAGAGCTCTGTGTAGTCTCGAAAGCTTGTCTCTATCACCAACAGAAGTTGGTCCAATAAAATATATTACCTCACCCACCTTGTCTCTCAAAATAGAAAAGAAGCATTAATTAGTGTAAAGTGCTGGGCCTGCAGACAAGAGGATCTATTGAAACCAAATGAGCCATTGTGTAACATCAAAGGACAAACACTTTGTTGATTGCCTGCCCCAGTCACATGAAAGGGAGACAGGCATTGACACTTGTTCTCTCAGTCTGAACTCTGGGGGAAGGGAATAAAAATGCCTGTCCAGAAGAAACATTATTCCTATGCTTCTTGAACTCTGAGGGGTGAGGATTTCTAAGCATGTACCAGGAGTCCCCAGATGTTGAGCATGGGTTACCCCTAAAGGACATATAAAGCATGCATATTAATAACAGTTACTATCATCTTTTGGAACCTGAGACTGTATCTCATTTGTGTGTGTATCTTTACCTGCTTTAATCCTGTAAATAATTCTCTTATTTCTTTTTCCTAGTTAATAAACCATTGGCTATAAGCATTGTCTTTGTTGAGAGATCTAGAGTACAATTGACCTGGTGTAAGTAACAGGTCCTTTGGGACTGGGAGTAGCCTGAATGATGATGTGATTATTGGTGTAAGCGACCATCTATCACAAAGTCAAGCTTGCCTGGGAAGCAAGATAGACAGGAGTACCCAAGGGGGCTGTTTGTGACTCCATGATAAGGTTGTTATAGTGCTTGAGGAGTTCATACTTGCTACTTGGTTGTTGAAATCTAATTATAGATTATACAACCAGTTGGGGTTTTTTGCCCTGCTTCTTGACACTCTGCCCTGAGGTTGGCACTCACGATCGTGAGCCACTTCAGACAGCATGACAGTAGGACAAAACAATTAATTACAATTCATCAATTAACTTTCACATTCCTGTGCACTTGCTAGTAGTGTACAACTTCATCTTCTTCCAGGTATGCACAAAGATCCAGATACTACTGCTATAACTTCCACTGAAACCTGTCTAAAGGTGATCTGCAAAGGGTTTGCCAAAAGTTTAATTTGTTTGCAAAATTCCAAAAGAGGTATAAAAGCATGTAGGTTTGTCTTCATGCAAAGTTGAATGTAGTTTTAAACTGATCTAGTTAATCCTGTGCAAATCATTGTATGGATACTTTTATTGTGGTTTAAACCAGGATTATTCAGTTTAGTGTATGTCAGTTGGGAAGAGGTTTAAAGTAAACCAAAATAAGTCATTCTTAAACATAAATGAGTGTCCCCAAAAAGGATTTATAAGCCAGTATAAAATTATGTCAAGGGATGCAGTGTGGCCTAGTGGATAGGACTAGAAATCAGGAGATATCTGTTCCATTCCCACCCTTGCCACTGATCTGCTGGGTGATCTTGGGCAAATCACTTTGCAGCTCTGTGTCTCAGGTTCCCCTTCTGTAAACTGGAGGTAATTATACTGACCTCCTTTGTAAATCACTTTGTGATCTGTTGATAAAAAGTCCTGTAAAAGCTAAGTATTATTATTAGTTGAAAGGTTCACTTAATCCTGTATGTTAGCAACATTGCCTTCCTATGAAATCTGAAATGCAGGCTTCCTAGTTTCTCTGACAATGGGCCTGATCTGACCCCTATTGTGGGAGTTTGCTGTTGAATGTAATGAGCGTTTGGTCTGCCAAGAGGCGGCTACATTGTGGTTACACAAAATAAATCACTTAATGCATGGATTTAGGAGAGCCCCCTAAAGCCATCACAGTGGCTTCTTAGTCACTTATATATATACTGAAGAACTGTTTTCAGGATTATAAAGTATTCAATTTTCCCCCATAGGTTGCACTACTGAGCATATAATGTTTTTCTATATGTGAATAGGGTGTGTGCAAATGGCTTCCCTGAACCCTTAAGAAATCTGCATAATTTATGAAATTTAAAAAAGGGGGAAAATGCAGGTTTTATGCAAACTATAATATTTTGTGGTTTCCACCTCCGATTTGTGTTTGTGTTATCATAAAAGCGAGTGTGATTTCAGCTATAGAAAAAAAGGTCCATAATATTGAGGAATTTTTTTTTATGGAGTGGTTTTCATCCACAAATATACCCAAAGAACACCAGGGCATGCACACACACTGTAAGGCCGACTATGGAAATGCATATCTGTATGCATTGCCTTATTCAGCTGGTTTCTCTGGATTATTGTTGTTTTATTGTAGCAAACATAATGCAAATAAAATAAAAAGCTTAACCCAGCAAACGAACACAGAACTGTTGAGATCACATAACGCTACTTTGCATTAGCCAAAAACCCTGCATGATTTCAGGTTAAAAACTGGTCCCTTGTAAACAATCATCATCATCATCATCATCATAAAAATCCATTCCCATAGAATAAATACATTAAACCTCTGAAGAGCTATCGTGTTACCTCCCTTGTACTTATGAGAAAAGATTAAACTGGCTTATGAGTTATCTGTCTTATGCTCATGACAGAAAGATAATCATCCTTAGGGGTGATATATGCTAAATACTTCATAACTATTCCAAACCAGCAGCAGTAGCTTTCTTCTTTATAGCACTGCCATTTGTTCCCACTCACATTGTAAAATCTCTGGACCAATATTATTTTTCCTGCTTTTGAAACCTATTTCAGAATGTTTCAAACTATCATAAAAATTTCAGGTCCCTGAGGAATTCTAAGGCTTGGGCAAAAAATTGTTAACCTGGCTGCTTAAAATTAGGCTCCCAAATTCACATTCAGACCAAGGATGCCGGAACCAAGGGTGGACAGGGGGCCATGCCCCACCCCCACTTTGTAACATGGGCATAGTTTGGAGAGACAGGGGGAAGCATTGCCTTCTCACTCCCCACCCCCAAACTGCAAGCCTTGGGCAGGCACAGAGGCAGGGGCTGCAATGCACAGCGGGGAAGCTGATAATGGGGATCAACTCCCCTCCCACAAAGTTCCTGAGCACTGTTGCCGGAAGCTCCTGAGAAGTTGGGGGGCCACCAATGCCTGGACTGTTGCCCCGCCTGCAGGAGCACCGCCAGCTTTTTTGCCGCCCTAGGGGGCGGAAGGTCCCGCCCCCGAAATGCCGCTCCCGACAGAGGCGGCGGAAGGTCCCGCCCAAGAAATACCGACGATGACCAGGGCGGCCGCCGCCTCCCAAATGTTAGTGCCCTAGGCGACTGCCTAGGTCGCCTAATGGGTTGCGCCGGCCCTGCCCGCCTGTGCTCCCTCACTCTGCCTGAAGGCCCCACTCCCACTCAGCCTTTTCCCCCCCTTGCCCTGCCCACACTGTGCCTCTTCCCCCTGAGGCACCATCCCCTCTCCACCTCTTCCCCCGAGGTCCTCCCCCATTGCTCACCCTTAAGGCACGAGGGGGCAGAAAGGAACACATGGTGGGTGAGGGGGCTCAGGAGAGGGGATGGAGAGGAGGGGCAGAGAGGAGTGAGCAGCAGGTGGGAAGGGACTCGGGAGGGGGCGTAGAAGAGCAAGCAGTGGGCAGGGGAGATTTGGGGGTGGGGTGGAGAGGAGTGAGCGGCAGGTAGTGGGGCAGGGGCAGACAGTGGAGAGGAGAGAGCGGGGGGAGCCTTGGGAGGGGGTGGAGAGGAGTGAGTAGAGGGCTTGGGGGAGGGGGCAGGTGGATGGGGGTCTCAGGGGAAGAAGTGGGGTGGGGCATGGTCTGGGTGCTGGTGGCACCCCTACTTATAGGGAGCTTCTGGCGCTGTCACCCAGCCTCCCCAAATGCAAGAGTCACACACTGCCTATGGCCTGCCTAATTATACTTTTACATTTGACTTGTCAGATTTATGTTCCTTTCTATTTTCCTCAGTAGGATTTGACTTTCAGTTTTTAAAAGATGACTTTTTGTCTCTAACCACCTCTTTTACTCTGTTGTTTAGTCATGATGGCATTTTTTTATCATCTTACTGTTTTTTTTTGTTTTTGTTTTATTTGGGGCATACATGCACCTGTTTTTGGTGTTTATAAAAAGGTTCTATTCAGCTTGCAGGCATTTCACTTTTGTGACTGTTTCTTTTAATTTCTATTTAGTCTCCTCATTTTTGTGTAGTTCCCTTTTTTGAAGTTAAATGCTACTGTGGTGGGTGTGATGGGTTGGATCACAGAAACCCTGTTGGGGCTGCCAACTGATGTGCCAAGACTACTTCTGCCCCTGCTTTACCTGCCAATTGAGACTCCAGAACCCTGCCCAGTTGTGCCAGACACACTTGCTGGCTACAAACGCAGACCCAGGTCTGAACCACGTCCCACACAAGCTACAGGCTTAACTGAAAGCAGCTTAAGAAGTGTTCCTGTCTCTAACACTCAGATGCCAAACTCTCAATGGGGTCCAAACCCCAAATAAATCTGTTTTATCCTGTATAAAGCTTATACAGGGTAAACTCATAAATTGTTCGCTCTCTATAACACTGATAGTGAGATATACACAGCTGTTTGCCCCCCCCCAAGTATTAATACTTACTCTGGGTTAATTAATAAATAAAAAGTGATTTTATTAAATACAAAAAGTAGGATTTAAGTGGCTCCAAGTAATATCAGACAGAACAAAGTAAATTACCAAACAAAATAAAATAAAACACGCAAGTCTATGCATAATACAGTAAGAAAACTGATTACAGATAAAACCTCACCCTCAGAGATATTTCAGTAAGATTCTTTTACAGACTAGCCTTCTTCTACTCTGGGTCCAGCAATCACTACCACCCCTGTGGTTACTGTCCTTTGTTCCAGTCTCTTTCCTGTAACCTTTGGGGGTGGAGAGGCTATTTCTTGAGCCAGCTGAAGACAAAATGGAGGGGTCTCCCAAGGGCTTAAATAGACTTTCTCTTCTGGGTGGAGACCCCCTCCTCTCTCCTATGCGAAGTCCAGCTCCAAAATGGAGTTTTGGAGTCACATGAGCAAGTCACATGTCCGTGCATGACTCAGTTTTTACAGGCAGCAGCCATTGCCCACATGCTATTTTGAACGTCTCCAGGAAGACTTCTTATGTGGATTGGAGTCTTCCAAGATCCATTGTTCATTAAATGTTTCTTGATTGGGCACTTAATTTGCACATTCCTTTCTCAAGAAGCTGACCAAATGCTTTACTAAGGCTACTTAAAATCAAACAAGTACACAGCCAATATTCATAACTTCAAGTACAAAAATGACACATGCATACAAATAGGATGAATATATTCAGTAGATCATAACCTTTACAGAGATATGTTACATGGCATAAGGAGCGTAAAACATGGTGAGTTCCAGGAGTAGCTACTCCAAGAAGCAGTCGTTAATGGTATCTAGCAATTTTATTTCTGCATCCTGTCCTGAGGTGACATGTTCCCAGTCAATATGGGGATAGTTGAAATCCCCATTATTATTTGGATTTTCTATTTGTGTAGCCTCTCTAATCTTCCTAAGCATTTCACAATTACTGTCACCATCCTGGTCAGGTGGTCGGTAGTATATTCCTATAGCTATACACTTATTCAAGAATGGAATTTCTATCTATAGAGATTGTATGGTACATTTTGATTCATTTAAGATTTTTACAATATTTGACGCTATGCTTTCTTTCACATATGTGCCACTAGTGCAACCGTGTCTGTCATTCCTATACATTTTGAACCTCGGTATTACCATGTCCTTTTGATTATCATTGTTACACCAAGCTTCTGTGATGCCTATTATGTCAATATCCTCATTTAATACCAGGCTCTCAAGTTTACCCCTCTTGATATTTAGACTTAGTGTATTTGTATACAAGCACTTACAAAATTTGTCAATATTTACTTTTCTGCCTTCACATGATTGAATGGGACTCTTCCATTTGACTGTTTCTCTTCAGTTCCTACCTGTACTTTATCAACCTCCATCCTCTACTCTTTATTAGAATATAGGGTATCCCCTTTAAAGGATGTGTCTGTTTGAACCATGTGTGCCTCTGCGCCTGTTAGCTTTCCTCCAGCCCATAGTTTAAAAACTTCTCTCTGACTTTTTAAATTTTACATGCCAGCAGTCTGGTTCTGTTTTGGCTTCAATGGAGCCCATCCTTTCTCTATAGGCTCCTTCTTCCCCAAAACATTCCCCAGTTCCTAATAAACTTAAATCCCACGCTGTGAACACCATCATCTCATCCACACATTGAAACCCTGCAATTTTTCTGCCGCAGTGTATGCGAAGTATTTTAACTAGAACTGTGTGAAATGTGTGCAGCCAAGTTTAAAAATAACTTTTGAAATGGGCCTGTTTTCAGGTTTCTATGAACAGGCAGTGTTGGTACAAAAGGCTTTGCATCAGCCAAGTTTGAGTTTGGTTGTGACACAGGGCTTCCACTCCTTACACTTGCTGAAAGGGCCAATTAATTTTTACTGAACTTGGGCCAGAAAGTCCCTTTTACCTCTGCTGAAAGGATGACAATCCAGTGGATTCTTGCAATAGAGGAGTTGGCTACAGGAGCTAGAGAATCACACCAGAGACAAATTGCCTCCCTAAGATTTATTCCAGTCTTGGAGGGTTCACTGGTTTGGGGAGCTGCGAGGGACCGTGCCTGGGGACGGTCAACATCAGGAAAATGTCTCACAGCCCGCAATCAGATTACCCTGATGGGCCGCAAGTTGCCCACCACTGCCCTAGTACAAGAAGGAGGCACCCAATGAAATTAAAAGGTTTCAGATTTAAAAATAAGAGGTTAGAAAACGTGACCTATGACGAAAAGTTGAAAGAATTGGGCATGTTTAGTCTAGAGAAAAGAAGACTGAGGAGGGACATAACAGTCTTCAAATATGTAAAAAGTTTGTTATATAAAGGATGGTGATCAATTGTTGTCCATATCCACTGAAGCCAGGACACGAAGTAATTGGCTTAGTTTGCAATAAGGGAGATTTAGGTTAAATATTAAGAAAAACATCAAAGCTATAATGATAGTTAAGCAGTTGAATAGAGTATCTAGGGAGGTTGTAGAATCCCCAACTTTAGAGGTTTTAAAAAACAGGTTAGACAAACATCTGTCAAGGATGTTAATCCTGCCTCAGCATGGGGGAATGGATTAGACGGCCTTTTTAAGGTCCCTTCCACCTAGGGAGACCAGATCAAAGGGATGACATATCAGGACAAGGGGAGGCGGAGCAGGGGCCGGGGGCATTAGCAGGCCCCGGCCACACCGCCAGATCGCACACAGCGCCCCAGCCGCACGCGCTGCTCTCCCCGCAGAGCCTCCTGCTCCCCAGCTAGCCCTGGGCACATGCGGAGCATCCCGCCACCGGCGGGGAGCCCCGCACCTCTCACACTCAGCTGCACTCCAGCGGCTCCTTCCTGGCAGGGCGAGCCGCTGGAGTGCAGCCAAACAGGAGAGGCGCAGGGCTCCCCGGCAGCGGCGGGGAAGTTTATCGGTTCGGGGGACCCAAGCCGGTTCCTCGCCCCTGTCCGCCGGCCACCCCGCCTGGGACAAGTCTCGCCCCCACAGCTCCTCTCCGCTGCGTGTCTCTGGCGGCCCACACCCCCGGGCCGCGCTGCCCACCTGGGCCGGAGCGAGCCCCAGCCGCTGCCTGCGCGCAGCCCAGGCCATGGCCAGCTAGCACCCAGCAGCCACGGCAACTTTCCCTTCCCCTCCCACGCTCTTGGAAGATGCCCAACACTCCTCCCTCCACTCCATCCCCCCTCCACATCTCCTCCCTCCACTCCCCTTTCCTCCTCCCTCCATCCCCCTCACATCCCACGCATGCTGGTGTCCAGTGGCCTCCCTCCAGCGCTTGCGCCGCCGCCATACAGCTGATCAGCGGCGCACAAGCCTGGGAAGGAGGAGGAATGCGGGTGTCTTGCTAGGGGAAGAGGCGAGGCCAGGGCAGGGATTTGGGGAGGGATCCAATGGGAGAAGGAGGGGCAGAATCGGCACGGGGGGGGGGCGAGAGCACTGGAGAGGAGGGCAAAATTGCTTTTTTGTCCAGCGTCCCAACCTAACATCAGTCACGACGCTGGACAAACAAGCAAATATCGGGACAGTCCCGATAAAATCGGGACGTCTGGTCACCCTACTTCCAGCCCTACCTTTCTACAATTCTATGAAAAATGGGTATTTTATACAACATATAATTAGCCTGTGGGAGTTACTACCATATGGTATTGTTAGACATATATATGAATAATAATTATCATTTGCAGTTACACTAGCTAATATAAAAATGCATAAGAAATATCTACTGACCAGGTTCAGCACATAAACCAACCCCAACATGCCTGAGATTAAGAAGAAACATCCTAGAGCTATGTCAAGAGAGACACTTTAGGTTTACCAACCCTTTGGTACTTGAATAGAGGAGTGAAGTACACTATCAGAGATAGTAGTACCCAGACTATCTCATAATGCAGAGCTCTAATGTTAGGAGGAGGGAGAGCTCAGTGGTTTGAGTATTGGCTTGATAAACCCAGGGTTGTGAGTTCAATCCTTGAGAGGGCCACTTAGGGATCTGGGGCAAAATCAGTACTTAGTCCTGCTAGTGAGGGCAGGGCCTGGTCTTGACCACCTTTTGGGGTCCTTCCAGTTCTATGAGCTAGGTATATCTCCATATATATATATACATATACATATATGATGCCAAATTTTATTCATGGATGTTTTGTCAGTCAAAAGATCTATAAGTTTGCCAGAAGCTTCATTGAAGTTTTCATTTAGGTCAGCCTATTCTGCAGATATTTCTACAAAAATCTGCCCTGATGACATTTTGAAAGGCCCTGCTTCAATGGCATTTTAAAAAATAAGAGATGCCTTAAATAATAGCTACTTGAGATTAACTCTCATGTCATTAAATCATTGAAACCTGGTGCAATTATTGTCTGACAATTCATAGTTGCTTATCATGTTCTTTTTTATACAAAAAAATCCCTCAATTAAGTTATACAGTTTTTTGTTCCTGAAAATATGTGGTTGTAATTTAGACACTTATTTCCCCCCTTAATAGCTTCTCATGATGATCTGTGGGGCATCTCATCATTTCTTTGTCTGATCAATGGCCAATAAAGGCAGGACACTATCAACCTAGCAACCTCGGAGTGAACTTTAAACTTTTTCTGGGGTCATATACACTACATGTGTAAACATGGGAAAGAAAGATAATACTGGAATGACTTCGATCCAAATGTTAAAATATCTGAGAATAATCAATTTCTGTGAAAGGTAGGATGGAACGTGGCAGGTTGACATATTAAAACAGAAGGAATGAAAAGAACCAGCTAGATTATAATGATATTTGTGGGGCCAGTATGGTTTATCAGGTAAATAAATACAGTCATTACCAAGAAAATATTCCAGACAAGATTATCAAACTAATCGTGTAAATAAATATTATAAGGCTTTCTTTAAATTTGTACTTAGCATGGTCATGAAACTTGTGCTACCAGGGACTAAAGGGAGCCAAACAGTTCTATCTTTTGCCCCAACATTTCTGACAATAGCGATCAAAAATACGTGAAACCAATTTGATGACATTGGGTTTTCTTAAAGTTACTCTTTTTAATACTAATAAAATAATGAATATTTTAGAGTTTTTCATCTCAAAGGTCACAAATGCTCCACCTGTTTTGTTTACAGTTGGATAGAAAGACAGATGAAAGGGAGCTTATGTTATGTTATAAAAGTTTTATTGTATGTGATTTGGGATGAGTATGACTAAGTTATACAGGTTCTTTCAGACTAGTGCCAATAGCACCGTATTTGCCTGGGTAATTGCTACATGGTATACTGAAAACTATATTGGAAATGTTTTAGTGGTTGTTTTTTAAAATCAAGATTACTATTTTTATATCTCTTTGCCTGTAAAGACACAGCACAGGACTCAGAAGGAATGGAAGATTATAACTAAAGCTTTTAGAAGCCTCTAAACACACAACCTATACATAATATTTATAATCTGATATCTTGGAATCTTCCAGGTAAAAGCAACCCTTTCAGAAATTCCAGTTGAATAGTTTTACTGGCTCCAATTTGATCAGATAGCTTTTGGAAGAGAGCAACTGATCATTTGTTCTGCAGACTCCTGGAGCTATTTGTTCTCCAGCAGAATCCAACAGAGACCAATAGAAATTATCACAAGACAAACAGAAACCAGTTAAGACCAACTGAAGGAGTCTAAGGGACATTTCCACTAAGGATGTGCTGCATATCCCATTGAAAGCTGACATTTCCCTCTTTCCAATCGTATAAATCTCTTGTTTCTGGCCCTGAAGTATTGCAAGTATCTGACCTTAAAATGTCACTGGTGCAGGACTGAATATTGATCATGTTGTCATTCAGACTGGTATAATTTTGGGGGATGAATTCACATTTGTGGGAAAACAGCAAACCTTTCTTTGACAGGTGGGAGAAAAAGGCATCTATATGGATTGTTAAAAATAGTTTTTATAGTGCACAGAGAATAGGTGGCTAAAGGTGTATAGTATCACATAGCTCTGCATTTTATGATGTGGAAATTACCAGCAAAGTGGCATGTAATATACAATATATATAACATATACAAGATATTAAACACTGCACGTTTGGCTATATGTCTATATATAACTGGAATCACTTCCTCCATTACTGAAATATAGTTTCTCTGGCTGAACCTAGCTGTTGAGCTTCTTTTGACCATATTAGGTGATTCAGTGATAATAAACTAGGGTTACCATATTCAAACATTTAAAAAAGAGGACACTCCATGGGGTCCCAGTCCCGCCCCTGGCCCCGCCCCAACTCCGCCCCTTCCCCGGCCCTGCCCCTGGCCCTGCCCCCGGCCCCGCCCCAACCCCATCCCTTCCCCGCCCCCATTCCAACCCCTTCCCCAAAGTCTCTGCCCCAACTCTGCCCCCTCCTCTGAGCACCCCGCATTCCTCCTCCTCCCTCCCACTCTGATCTTGGTTGGGGGTTGCTAAGTGCTTCCCTCCTCCCCACTCGCCCTGCAGCCCCTGCACCCCCCGCCCCTGCAGCCTCTGTGCCCCCTGCTCCCCACTGGCCCTGCAGCCCCTGCGCCCCCTGCCTGCCCTGCCCCCGCACCCCCCTGCCCCTGCAGCCTCTATGCCCCTGCCTGCCTGCTCCTCTTCGCCCTGCAGCCTCTACACCCCACCGCCTGCCCTGCCCCTGCGCCCCCCTGCTCCTCCTCACCCTGCAGCCCCTGCACTCCCCCCCCCCCCCGCAGCCTCTGCACCCCCGTCTGCCCTCCTCCTCCTCACCCTGCAGCCTCTGCACCCCCCCGCCTGCCCTGCTCCCCCGCTCACCCGGCAGCCTCTGCCTGGCGGGGGCTTCGGATGCTCAGCGGCGACCGGGACAGCGCGGGTCCCTGCAGCCCGGGCACACGCCACACTCCCTGCCCCATGCCGCAGCCTCCTTCCTGCTGCGCGGGGTGACAGGGCCGCAGGAAGGGTCCCCCAGTGGCCGGGGAGTCCCCGCCCGCGAGGGAAGCCCGAGCCGCTGGCTGGGCCCGGCCTCCCCATGGTCCTGCGGGCTCGGTTGGGGCGCGCGGTCCGCCCGGCCTCCAGGGGTAGCAGCGGCCCCTTTGCCGCCTTCTGCAACTGTGCCTCTCCCCCTTCCCCCGCCCGAGCTCACTACAATGTAGCCGGGCGGCTGGGCTGCGCTGCAGACCCGACGGGTTGTGCTGGGGCTGGGCGGACCCTGGCTTATGCTGCCTCCCTATTTCCCTGGGCATGTCCAACTTTTTGGCAATTCCCCCCGGACGGGGATTTGAGTACCAAAAAGTCGGACATGTCCGGGGAAATCCGGACGTATGGTAACCCTAAATAAACACATGGTTCATATGACAGAAAAACTTTCCTAATATCAGAGTCATATTCTGATATGTTTATTCTAAACATAACTCTGAAATGCTTTATTATTAAATTGTTTTGTTTTCTCTCCCGGTTTGCATCAAACATCTCAAACAAACCTTTAAGAATGGATTGTTGAATACAAATGACTTACAAGACATTTGCATCAGTTTTTAACAAATCAGACTGTCAGAACACTATGGTTAAATATGGACAGTTGATCACAGATGATTCAGGTCTTCAATGGTGCATTGCAAAGGAGGTATCTACAGTAGAATGGCAGTACACACCATGCACATATCACCCTTATTACTCAAAGACCCAGAAAGACAAATACATTCTTTGAATGGGCACAAGTTCATCAATTGTTGATGCTGGTATTCAGGGGAGATGAAGCCTGGTTGTGAAGATTACATCTGGATCCATTTTTTATTTTGAAATTCAGAGATAGTCAGATCTGGGGTTTTCAAGTTGGGAGCTGCAAACAGATGTCAGGAGGTCATGACTACCCTGCCCATGGAAGGGGGTTCCAGAGGGGGTCCCACTATGGAAAATGGGGTCACAGTCTGGAAAAGGTGCCACTGATTTTGTTCTGTGTGTAGTATAGAATTTTTAACATTCAAACACGTTCAGAATAGAAATAATTGCAATTTAAAGTATTCTTAGGGTAACTATTATATAGTATCAACTTTCATTTTCACAGATTCATAGATTTCAAGGCTAGAAGGGATCATTGTAATAATCGAGACCACAGGCACACAAGCCAGACAACTTCACCAAAATAATTCCTGAAGTATATCTTTTAGAAAGACATCCAATCTTGATTTTAAAAATTGTCAGTGATGAAGACTCCACCACGACTCTTGGTAAGTTGTTCCAAAGGTCAGTTACTCTCACTGTTAAAAATGTACACTTTATTTCCAGTCTGAATTTGTCTAGCTTCAAATTCCAACCACAGGACTGTGTTACTCCTTTCTCCGTGAGATTGACGAACTCATTATTAAATATTTGCTCCCCATGTAGGTACCTATAGACTTTCTCTTGGTTAAGCTAAATAGATTGAGCTCTTTGTGTTTATCACTATAAGGGCTGTTTTCTAATCCTTTAATCATTCTTGGGGCTCTTCTCTGAACCCTCTCCAATTTATAAATATCTTTGAATTGTGGACACCAGAACTAGACACAGTTTTTCAACAGCAGTCGCACCAGTGCTAAATACATATGTAAAATAACTTCAACTCAAGTTTCGCCTGTTTAAACATCTAAGAATTGCATTAGCCATTAAAAAAAAATAATTAAATGCTTTCACAAGAGCAAGGGCCTTAGAGCAGGGGCACACTCATGCAGAATCAGTTGTGAAATGAGGACCTTAGGCTAGTGATAATTCTGGATTGGGTATTTATTAAAGCTGTGCAAAATTGTGGGGAATTTTCATATAGTATTTGCTCTTTGTACATCTTGAAATTTTGAATAACCATGAAATTTCACATTTTCACAGTGAAAACAAACTTCCTTGAAAGTAGTCTCATTTTTACTGAAAATGGTTTGAATATAGTGCAATTTTGATGAAGATTTCATGGGTTCTAGACCAATATAGAATTCACAAGGAAAATACTTGCATTTCTCTTCTTACATATATTTCTCATTCTTCTAGTAATTTTATTATATCTACCTATTTCCAATAGATATATTTTCTTAATTTTCTGCTCTCGTCTGTTCTGCAGTGCTGGTGTGTTTGAAATAGTTGTTTCAGGCCTGTAAGCAACTGTCTTCCCCAGTCAGCTCTAATCACAGTCAACACACCTTGTATAGGGTCAAGACTTACTCCCATCCTGGCATTATGCATTATTTCCAAAGAAATGTATAATCAATGTGTAACCCAAATCCTATCCCCAGCTATCTCCTTGAATTTGTCTATTGTTCAACCTAGATTTTTCTCTTCAAAGGGCCACTCCCATGCTTCCTTATGCCAGGTGGAGTTAACAAGCTACCTGCAACCATGAATCACCAGGACTGACTGAATGTTTCCCAAGATGATCAACACCTGTTGACAGGATAGGTTCACAGGAAAACACAGTCATCCATCTCATTACAGATCCATCTCAGAGGTAGTTTAATTTCAGTGGTGCCATGTGTAATTCCTTAACTGGATTCTCTATCCTCACCCCTTCCCTGTGCATATGGAGGGTTCTCGAATAGTTGGTTCCACTTCACATGAGAACAGGGGAAAGATCTTGGGAGGCTTTGTAAGAGATGTGCACTTCCTAGGCCAGATCCTCAGCTGGTGTGAATTAGGGTAGTTCCACTGATTTCAGTAGAGCTTCACTGAACACGAGCTGAGGATTTACCCTATGTGTGATACAAAGCCTAGCTCTGTTCCATGGAGTAGGGGAGATTGGGGCAGGTAAGCACAGGGCTGGGAAGGAGTTTGCCCAAGTTCATACCAGATATCTCTGGAACAGCTTAGTGAAGAATCTAGTTCTTTGGACTCCCAGACCTCTACTGTGGCCACAAGACTCTGAACATGGATTCCATGGTACTTTGTATTAAAGCAGTTAGTGTAGTTTTACTCTGTTTGTGCACGTACATGAGTTTTCTTCCGATTGGAACTGTTATTGCTGTGATGATTAAATAACCTTTAATTTTTTTGGCATTTCAGTCCAGCTAGTTAAGGCTTATGATCTAATTAGCATTTGGTATTTGATAACTCCACCGACTATCAAGAACCTCTAAATTAAAATATTTCAGAATCAAAATGTCTTGTCAAGGAATTCAGTTGAAACAAAACAATTTCTTCTTCCATTCCTTACCGTTTATCTTCAGGTTTATTGGTTAATGTTTAATGCTCAGAATGAAAACTTAATAATCTCAGAATGTCATGCACTGCTATGTTCTGAAGTGCTCTTTGCCTCTTTCCTTCTCTCTGTCATTTGAAGTTCTTGGCTAAAGGTTGATAACCTGAAAATCTCTCCTGTCCACCATTGTTTAGAAACCTTGAAAGTGACTGAGCAATAAGTCATGGCAACAAATCATTTTCTGTCCATCTTAATGGACATCATTGTAGAAATAATGACCATTCCTCATATGCCAGTAGATTGATTGAGTATTTTGCTGTCTCATGCAATTATTCTGTATTAATGCAGGGTAATCAATAGGAGTCATGTTTTAGGAGAAAACAGTTCGCCACTTCTTAATGTCATTTGGTAATTATGTCTGAAACTGAGCAGCAGTTTTTCCAAGCTAAGTGGCTGCTTGGGTGCAGTATCCCTGTCATACTATGGTAATTATTCATCATAAATTTTTTTTAAAAAATTAGATGTGCTCCTCAGTCACCAAGGTTAGAACCAGATGAAAAATTCCTCAGTGTTCAGGTATATTCAGATCCAAGGTTTTGTTTCAGGCCCAGCTCTCTGAAAAAGAAGGCTGGACTAGCACTCCTAATGTCTTGGGCCAATGATTTCAAACTTGGGCTTTCAAAGTTAGATGCTTAAATCCATATTTAAGCACTTATATTTGCCCTGAGCACTCACAACTGAATGGGAGAGGGGAGCGTTGAGCAGCTCTGAAAATCAGGGCACTTATCAATTCAAAATGGTGGCCCTTATGTCTTGGTGTCTGGGCAGGAGCTACAAAAGCAGCTTATTGAGGCCCCTAATGCAAGAGCTCTCAAGCAGCCCTCACCTGCCTAAGGCAGGAGAAGGGGAAGGAGTTTTCTCTTCAGGAAGGCACCATGTCTGTGTCTCATACAGAAGGACAAATCAGTTCAGTGCAGGGGCTCTGAGGGCGAAATGAAGGGTAAGAACGGGAGCATTACACAAATCAAAAAATACTGTGTTTGTACTATAGTAATGCCTAAAGTCCCAACTGAAATTGGGATGTTACTGTGCTAGGCAAAGAACAGATACAGAGTAGGAGAGTCCCTGCCCTGAAGAATTAGCAATCTAAATAAACCAGACAGACATAGGGTGAAAAGGGAAACAGAGGCAAAAGGAAAGACATGTGACTTGCCCAAGGTGGCACAGGAATTCTGTGGTAGCTCTGAGAGATCTCCTGAATCTCAGGCTATTGCCTTAATCACAAGATCATCCATCCTCTCTAAATAATGAATAGGAAAGCAATAGAAATTAACTAACAGAAGTATAATCAAAGTGCAAGCAAATGCTGAGTCATGGCAATGAGAAAATTGCTCTGCAATTTGAACGTCCCTTAATGTCCGTAATAAAGATCATAATGGTCCTTCTTGGCCTTAAAATCTGTGAATTTATATAAGAAAAATAAAAAAGCCTCAATAGCCATCTGCCAGAGGGAAAAAAGCTTTGGGGAAAAGGCTCTATTAAAACCAGAATATTTTTCTATAGTTCTACTGCTTCTGATCAGCTTTCCCCTCCCCCTCCTCGCCTCAAGTTTAAATGTTTGTGGCATATTACTGTGGAAGGGAGAATATTCTGGATACTGTTGAGGAAGAAGTGTAAAGGAAATAGGGTTTGAACCTGAGCATGGCTCAGCTAGTGTCCAGGCAATTGATGGACAATCTCTTCAGGACACCAGGCACAGATAAAATGTCCATTCTAATATGATCAGGCCTATGAGCTGTCTTTTACACAGTTGATCATGAGATGCTGTTTAATCCACCTAACAGACCTGGCAAGAGTTAGACAGAATGCCCTCTGCAATTCCTCTCTGAAAGATGCCTGTTGCTCTTCCTCATCACCCAAAACCTCCAGCTACAGAGTTCCACAGTGCTGAATTTTTTCCTTACTTTGTACTAGAAGGATTCCTGAGAAATTGTGACACAGTGTTCAATGGTTTCAGTTTGCAGCTGACATGCTACTTTATGTCTACTTCTCAACAAACACAAAGGACACATTTTTCCTGTTGACAGCACTCATGCAGGCCTCCTACTTCATCCAGCACTCCCCATTAGGGGTAGATTACCAATAAGTAACATATCTGGTAACTAGGTGGGAGCACTCCACCTCACAGACGGATTGACATGGGTAACAGGAGCAACTGGACAGGAGGTAATGTGACAAGAGGGCGAGGTGATTTGGAAGATCCTTTGCCGTAGTCTCCAGTATTCAGGTTTCAGTCCTGGAATCTCACAAGCAGCTGTGATGTTCCTCAAGAGGGAGGGTAATTGGGTCTGCCTTAAACCCAATCCCAGAGTGTTCTCGGGACCCCATGGGCAATGCCCTGCTGGTGTAGCCTAACTAGGTAGATCGGGGAAAGGAAGTCCCCTGGAGTTACTAGTGTCCCACTCCTTCCCACAGCTGGGGAAACAACCCCAGCGTATTCCTCTGGGTAATACCATGGGCGTTGAGAGACAGGTTGCTTCTCATCCCATCAAGATAACTTAAGGGGGGGGGGTTGGGTCTCATTTTACCATATCCCTTCTTATCTCCCTATTACTCTGACTATGAGTACATGCTAGAAAAAGATCTGTTGAAGAACAGATCTTTTTACATGGTTCTGTTTCAGAGCAAAACCACACTCTAAACTTATTATGAACCATATCTTGCATTCTGCAGCAATAAGTTAGTTTAATATGTTTTCTTTAAAGCAAGCACATTTGAGGGCAAATTCACCCCATTCTGCAAAATAACTTAATTGCCCAATTACATCTTTAATTAGAGAAGCAAATATAGGAAAAGTACTAGTATGATGCTGTCTGCAAAATTAGTTGAAACAATGCCTCATCTTTTCTAGGTCACATTTTTTTGTCTTTACATCTATACTGATATCTAAAAAGTGAAAACAGAAACCACAGAAAGAAATGATGATGCACAGGTGCAATGGTTGTTATTGAACTGATAACATGGTGAGGTTTTTGTGGTAGTTGCCATAGTAACAAGATCATTTACAGAACATAATCCCATTAGGAGAAAACATTTTTAAATTGAGCTAATTGTATAGGAGTTTATTCTGTTACACAACCAATCTTGTCTGGTTTTGGTAGATTTCATATTTCAAGATACTAATAACAAACCAGTTAAGAGCATTTCACATTGTCCTAAGTTATTGTCAGAGAAAGAGAGGAGATAAGAATAATTTAAATTATTGCAAGTATCTACAGATCCAACAGGTAAGATATAATCAATTAACATATGTGCTTGTTTCTGTAGTAAGAACCAATGGATAGCAGACTTGGTGATAACATAATATCGGCTTGACATTTGGTTCAAAGGGATAATCTTCAAATTCCAATCTTCTTCTTCTCTGCATGCACAAAACTGTTCCTCAGCTAGACTTTTTAATTCCTGAGGCTTTATTCATTCCCTTAGCTGGAAATTGTGTACATGGCCAAGTGGTTTTTCAGGAACCTTGGGAAAATTCTCTCTTCAGGCAATATAAGAGATTGGTCAGTGTACATAGGGCTGCAGACAGCATCTGATAGTGGATTAGTGGGAAGGGAACAGATTATAAAAAGTAGTGTGAATAAATCCTATATGAAACTCATCACCTCTGAGAAGGCAAAGTTAGGATTTAGTTAAGAGGAATGAAAAGACTAAAGTCTATGGAAAGTTTAAGGAACCAACCAACTTCCTGCATCTGCTAAGAAACTCCATTCAGCCTGGGTTTTATATACCTGCTATAAGATTGACATTTTGCCGTCCTTCAGAAAGAGAAATCTTCCTTGCCAGGTAATAGAATCCAAATGGAATGAACTCCAGAGAAGTCCTCCCCTGCTAGGGCATAGCTCTCACTACTGGCTAAATAACAGAATCCTACCTTCAGTTCTTGGCTAGCCAACAAGAGTATTCCAATGAGGTAATGCTTGTCTGGTGTTCCATTTGTCACGTTGTCACTCAGCAAATAGACTGTGGAACTCTTTGCTACAGGAAGTCACTGAGGCCAAGAATTTAGCAAGATTCAAAAAGGGACTGGACATTTCTATGGATAAAATCCAGAGTTAGCAATAGTTATAAGAGATTAAGATAGGACCTAATGTCGGGGTCAGATTATCCCCCATTATAGACATCTTCCTACTATGGGGTATCTGGTACTGCGCCACATTTGTCCTGTGTGCAGTAGCAGGAGGAAAATCACATCATCATGGACTTGCTCCCTGTCTTCAACTCCGTTTGGCAGAAGGGAGAGATGACTGGGAGCTGCCTTTGCCAAATGTGAGAATGCGGCATACAGTACCAGCAACTTGCAGCAAGGCACTTCCCAGAATGTCTCCTGTGACACAAAGGACTCTGGGATACTGCCTGAAATGTAACACTACTTTCACATACTAGAAAAAGGGTAGCATGGACGTGGGTATATGCCTGTGCACAGCGTATATCCATGCCCTGCACAACATATGTGGACACTTCATGTATGTACGGGGTACATGTGTGAGCAGTACATGGACATGTACCTAGGGAAGAACACAAGTGCTGACACAGCCTTACAAACAGATTTCTACACAATGAGCCATTTTTGTTCAGCTTCTTATGTCTCCTCACCCAACATCCTTCCTCACCCCTCCACATACACGCACACGTGTGCATTATGAGATAACAGCACATCCACAAAATAGCATAGGGGAAGATTTTCTTAGGGATGACAGGCCAAACTATTTGTCTCCTACATATGGAAAGTAGGAATATATTAGTAATAAAGATGGAGAAAAGCATTTCTTCCCCTCTTCACATGCACTCTTGCACACTTAATTTTTCTGCAAAAAGTCCAAGTAGCACAGTCAAGTTTGCAAAAGGCTCCAGTTAATTGCAAAATAAACTTTTAATTTTTTAAAGCATGTATTAAGTATTACAAATATTTTAAATTTGGACTATTATCTCGTTCACAAGCTTTTCATGTATTCCATATGGGAGGTGTTTGTTAGTGTAGTGTATAACTTATTTTTGTTCTGATTGCATAATGAACAGCATTTCTAACCCATTAAATATCCTGCCATTAGTCACTGAATATCATTGATCTAATTCTTTGAAAACCTTAAATGCTGTAAGAGCCTAGAAACACATCTGCATCCCTCAATCCCCTTTACTCCCCCTTTTTCCAAACCAAACTCTGTGAGCCTGAGGGCCAGTCATTATGTTTGCAATAGGAAAACTGAACTGCTTGCAAAGCAAATCTAAATCTTTTTTCTATGGGGATTTTTATTAAGGTTTTACATTTCTATCAAATCTTCTAACATGGTACCATAGACAATATGGTACTTGATTGGCTTTATTAGGACTTTTTAAAAAATCTTTAGACAAAATCATTTTAATGATCAGCTTTCCAGTTTATGGCACTCAGTTCTATTATTATTACCAATATTTTGTATTGAAGTACAGCAACCAGGGGGGCTATTCACTGCACATCATATCGCTCAACATTAGGGGGATAGTACGGCACCTTGGCAGCTTTTATACTCATGCTGGGGCTCCAATGCAGTGCCACCATTTAAAGCTGACCTCTCCTAATGGAAGGCATCAGTGGTACTGTTGCCTGCCTTCCTCACAAAGGTATACATTGGCAAAGGAGGGGAGGGCATGCTGCTTTCTCTTAAGGAACGGCACAGTGGATGTGTACCTCCTGAGCATTAGGGAGTTCAGGGAGGCAGAGAGAGAGAGCGCCTCAAGTTTTTCTTTGTACTGTGAGCCTCAATCTGACACTGGCTTGTGCTTAACGCACTTCAGTTTATCTTTACGATGTGGCTTGCTCTAATTTTTTTTTTACTATCATCCCTATGTTATTGCTGAATTGTGACATATATACCATCAGACACGTTAATGCCATCAACATTAAGACCAACAAATTCATCATTAATGTTGTTGTTAGGAAATGAGAGAGCCTGTACTGATTAGTTCAGAACTTCATTGTGAATCAGAGACAAATATATATATTTTTAAAGCTTCAGATAATGTGTACCAATCACGTGCATCTCCAAGCTGATGCTCCCTGGTTTCTTACTCCATCTGTTCAATGGCACCATGGTGGAACTTGTGCTGGAGATATACAGACTGCGGAAGCAGATAGACCTCCTGTTTATCATCATCACAGTTCATCAGCATCTACTGAATTCACTACAGTAGGTCACTGGTACCAAACAGTATGCCAGCAGGCTTCCCACTACCACCTCCATACAAGAAGTTCTGACAATCAACATGGGATGGAAAATAATCAGGCAGGAGGGTCACAGTCTCCCAGGGTCTGCGCAGGCGTTTGTAGTCATTTGCACTTCCTTGTTTAAGTTGGGTGAATTTGGCCATGTTTTCACAAGGCTGGGGGTTGGGAAGCTGACAGTTTTGTGAGTATGAGCTAGCAGGTGTCTGTCTACCGACTCTGGGAAGCACACTGCAGTGTAGATGCACTGTTGGTGGGCTTAGGATGCTTATTGAAATGTTTTCTGAACCTTGGCCTTGATCCTGCAGTGTGATTTCCATGGGCAGAGACCCCAACATGTGTGGAGTCCCATTTAAGTCACTGGAACTTCATGCTGACTTGTCAGCACATGTGATCGGGTTGCAGGTTCACCCATCAGTAATAACTGAATTACGCAAAATGGCTTAAAATATATATTTTTAACCTAGTTAAATGTATTTGTCAACCAGCAATGAGCAGCCACAATTTTGAAAAGTTAAGGATGTTGGCAAGATTCCTCTTTTTAGCCTTACAGCCTAGCTGCAACACTGAACCACAGACACGGTCGCATGGAGACTGAACAATCAAAGAAACAAACCTCAGTGATTTCATGCTTCAAACAGCATAAGAAAATTGAAGCTGGCTGGCTTTATGCAACAAGCTTTTCTCCTTGGTCTGCTGTAAACACAGAGACCACGTCTATTTCAGTTTTTAAATCTAGGTTAACTTTAAATGTGAAATAAAGTTATCTTGTAAATAGGAACCAAAGAGCACTTTAGGACACATGAATATCAGGAAGCACTTTTCCATGCCTTGTCGCTTTGGAGTTGGCAGTTGTTAATCTAAAATATTCTTTCCCATTGAATGCTTCCCTGATTCCTGGCTTAAACAGTTTCTACTAGTGGCATCTATTGTTATTGCTTCTATTGGTGCTCTTGGTAATTTTTGTGTAATAACTACTGTACTTTCTGTACAGAGAGATTCTACCTCAGTCTCTCTAAGGCCTAGTGCCTACTTACTTGAAGGCCATGTTCATTTGCTTTTGTATTGGATGCTAGCTCGTGCAGTTTCAGAGCATCTAATTTCTTTTTTGTCTTTGGAATTTCTTATAACACAATGGAGTCCCCTTGAGAGTGCCTTTTTTTCTTTCCTTAATTATTAAGGAATATATACCATAGCTCATTTCTCCAAAGGGTAAAACATTGTGTCGTATTTTTCAGTGGCTTCCTGAGGTACTAGGATCAGGTGAAGAGGGTCAGGAAAATAAGGCATGTCCACTCAAACACTAAACTTTGTTTAGACGCTAAATGAAACAAGACTTTAAGGTTCTGAACTATTCCTGTAGATTTTTTTATCCCTTTCATTTTTGCATCCCTTTGGATTTCCTGGTTCCAGCTGGACTGGAAGCAAAGATGCCAGAAATATCACGAGAGAGCCTCTCTCGTAAGATTTCCAATCCAGTGTTGCATTTTCCAGAAGATTGGATAAGCTTTAGAAAAGTATCTCAAATTTTGGTTGTTTGTCCACACTTGAACGCAAGCGCCAAATCTGTGTTATAACTTTTTTATTTCCACATATAATAAGGTGATCATAATTGTGGAGCATGCTCATATCTGGAGCCTCTGACTAGAAGGAATAGTTCTATCCATTCTTGATCTTCGTGTTTGTGCCTTTTTAAAATATATTTTGGCTTTTGCTCTTTCCCTTTGTCATTGCTGGTAAGTGCTGTTCTGGAATGTTTTTCATCGGCTCCTTGCAGATCACTCTTCTGATAGGTATCTCATGGCATACTAGATCTGGCTTCTCAGAGTAAATTACATTTTCCAGTTTTATGTCCTTAATCTTTTGTCTTCCATTTCTCAGTATTAGCAGTTGGCAAACCAGTCCAAAAAAATGGTTTATTATTTAGTTTTTGTTCAAATAAATACTTAAAGTGTTGTAGAAGGTTAGTATATTTTGGATGAGTAGCTCACAGATACACCAAGGTCTGTTCTGTTCCTGTTGTATTATTCTGTGTGTATTGACTTCTGACCAAATCTGTTGCAAGGTCTCAGCAGGCCAGTCTCTATTGGGACAGCAGAAGGCATCAAATATAACAGTAAATCATGACAGGGCATGCACTTGTGGTGTGACGGGTTGGGTCACAGAAACCCCCTTGTGACTGCCACCTGATGTGCTGAGACTACCTCTGAGCCCATTTTTCCTGTTAGTTTGGGACTTTGGTACCCTGTCTTGTTGAGCCAGACACACTAGCCTGCTGCAAACCCAGACCCAGGTCTGAACCATGTCCCCCACAAACTGCAGACTTAACTGAAAACAGCTCAAGAAGTGCTCCTGTCTCTAGCACCCAGACACCTAGTTCCCCATGGGATCCAAACCCAAAATAAATCTGTTTTACTCTGTATAAAGCTTACACAGGGTAAACCCATAAATTGTTTGCCCTCTATAATACTGATAGATATGCACAGCTGTTTGCTCCCCTAGGTATTAATTGCTTGCTCTGGGTTAATTAATAAGCAAACAGTGATTTGATTAAGTATAAAAAGTAGGATTTAAATGATTCCAAGTAATAACAGACAGAACAAAGTAAATTACCAAGCAAAATAAAAGAAAAACATGCAAGTCTAATCCTAATACAGTAGGAAACTAAATGCAGGTAAATCTCACCTTCAGAGATGTTCCAATAAGCTTCTTTCACAGACTAGACTCCTTCCTACTCTGTGTCCAGCAGTCACTCACACCCCTATAGTTACTGTCCTTTGTTCCAGTTTCTTTCAGGCATCTCTTTGGGGTGGAGAGGGTATCTTTTGAGCCAGCTGAAAACAAAATGGAGGAGTTTTCAGAGCCTTTTATATTCTTTCTCTCTTTGTTCTCCTGTGCAAAATCACAGCAACAAGATGGCATCTGTAGCCATGTGGGCAAGTCACATGTCTATGAATGATTTAGCTTTTTGCAGGCCAACACCATTGTTTACATGTTAGTTTCCACATTCCCAGGAAAGCTCAAATGTGGATTGGCGTCTCCCAAAGTCCATTGCTTGTTAAGTACTCCCAATTACTTGATAACCCCTTCACACTATGTTGACCAAATCCTTATGTGCTTCCTACAAGCATAGAGCCCACGCTCATAATTTCAGATATAAAAGTGATACATGCATACAAATAAGATGAATATATTCCATAGATAACTTTTTCAAAGAGATGTTACATGGCATATCTATCATAAAACATATTCCAGTTATGTCATATTTACACTCATAAGCATATTTCTATAATGCATTATGGGGTGCAACATCATATGTGGGTGTACTTATCATGAAGCAAGAAAGAGATTGTGGACTACTGGAAACCTGTTGGATGGAGGAATTGTCAGTCAGAGAGAGGGTTAGTGGTGGGTAGTTCAAAGCTGGGATATACTTTTGAGCTTCTTAGTACTTATCTGAATCAAAACCTTGCATGGTTTGCCAGTCCTATCCTTGGGTGTGCTTACATGGCTTGACCTAAAGACCACTGAAGTCAATAGAAAAGACTCCCATTGATTTCACCTGAGTTTGATGAGACTCATTTTCTTTCCATTTAGGCTCTCTTTGGTCCTAATTAGAGCTGCCTAAATATCACAATTTTAGTGTCTGACAAAAAAGTATCCCTTCATTTTACAAGTGTTCATTAATCTTTACATAATGGCATTTGTTTTGTATTGATTCCATCAAAATTATACTAGAATTCATAACAAACATCATCATAACCTCAATTCCAAGCAAAGGGATTCCAGTAAGAAGCACTGTTATGTTACAATTAAATAAGGCTAGCGGGATTAGTGACTCCAATTTTGCCTTTTTAAAATGTAAGAGAAAATTAGCTAAAATACAAAGCTGCTCTTAAAATGCTCCAGTATTTTTACAAATGATACATGCCTCTTTTGACCCACCATTTTCTCAAGTGTACAGGAGTAGTCTGAGAGGGATATATCCACTTTGAAGCATTGATTTTAGGGAGTATTATTTTTATTAGTTATAAAAATATATCTGCCCTAATCTGATTTCTCTTACTTCATCTGTATCATGGTGTATTGCATAACTCCCCCTGCAAGTACTGGATCTGATGCCAAAAAATTGCTTGTCCAGATCTAGTCTTGGGCAATTTTTCTTCCCTCCTAATGCCTCCCTTCCACATCAATTTACAAAATTACCAATCAGATTTAACCCGTAGAAAAGCCCTTCTTCACTGCTTGATTGTTTAAAAATCTCCATCCAACCGCATAGCACTCCCCTAAGGACTCTATTTTAAGCAAAACACTTGGAAACATGACTTGGGTTGTTTTGGTGGAGTAGGAGAGATGGGGAACTAAACTACTTTGTACAGAACAAATCTTCTTTTACACAACCTACTGTGTACAATATTAAACTGCAAGTTGGAGATTCCCGGAGAAATAACTAGTGAAATTTTCATCAAGGTCAAAATCTAGATGACTTTTCTTTGTATTTTAAAAAGAGTTCTTGTTGGAGGCAAGGAATTGGTAATGACTTTGAAAATACAGGTTGAACCTCTCTAATCAGGCACTGCCTGGTCTGGCAACGTTCGTGGTCCAGCATAGGCACCGACTCCGTGAGTGCTCCAGGGCTGGAGCACCCATGGGGAAAAATTAGTGGGTGCAGAGCATTCACCGGCACCAAGCTCTCCCTTTTGCCCCCTCTGCACTCACACAGTAGTGGCCCCATGCTTACTAACTCCTCTTCCTCCCTCCCAGCACATCCAGAGTGCCATGAACAGCTGAGTCACAGCATTCAAGCTCCAGGAGGGAGGAGGAGGACCTGAGGCCAATGGCTGGGACCTTGGGAGAGAGGCCGGCGGCTGGGAACTGGAGCTGGTATCAGAGCCCCTGGGTGAGGGGCCGGCGGCCGAGACCCAGGTGGCAGCGGGTTCCCCTGCACCTCTACTTCTCGCCCCTATGGAGACCTGCTGGCACTCTGCATTGACCTCTCATGGTTTGACAAATTCTCTTGTTCGGCCCCAGTCAGGTCCTGAGGGTACCGGACTAACGAGGTTCAACCTGTAGTTAAAGAAGTGCATGTCACCAGGGATTTTCAAATGATATATATTGGCCTTTTGTATTCTGTATAGTGGGTGAGATGTTACTTCTGAAAAATGGTTCTAAAGAGCTTAGGCCTGAGTCAAAATCCATTGAAGACTCCTTAATTCAATTGACTTTGAATCAGGCCCTGTGTGTGAGGTAGGAACTCTTTGAAAGCCTCCAAGGTGTTCAAATTACATTTTCTGGGCTACCTACTTACCGTGAATACATAAATCTATCCATAAACACCAAGTTACTCACCTGCTAAAATGGTTGCAAGAAGTTTTTTTCTCTCTCTCTCTCTCTCTCTTTTTTTTAAATGGGTGATAATTTATATATTTAAGTACCTAGGAGCTCCAGTCATAGACCAGGACCCCATTATGCTAGGTGCTGTACAAACAGATCAAAAAGACATCCTCTGCCCCAAAGATTTTACAGATTGCATCCGTGGTGCATAGAAGAAGGAAATAAGGATGTTATGTAGCTGCATGAAAGGAATTCTGATTAGGTGGCAACCCAGATATATAAATGTAGCTGTGTGTATTGCTGCCTGGATTCAAGATATGGTAACATGCTAACAAAGACACTTAGCACCGGGACTCAGACCAGCACACAGGGCTATGAGGGTAGGTCTGCACTGCCAGCGGGGTGTGCGCGGATGCAGCACGTGTAGGAATCCCTTAGCTAGCTTTCATCTAGCTAGTTCAGGTACCAATAGCAGGAAGCTGCAGTAACACAGGCTTCACCACAGGCAGTACAAATGTGCCTGAGATCCTGGGTACATACTAGGGCAGCTAGCTAGTACTGAAGTCCATGCTGCTGCAGCGTCACTGAAGTTGGTACACAAACTAGTTAGATTAAAGCTAGCTTGGGTATGTCTACATGTGCTGCAATCACGTCTCTGATTACAGTGTAGACCTACCATTAGAGAGAGGAAGGAATGAAGGAAACTGGACAGTTACCCTCGTTGGACAGCAAAGGACACTATCCTTTTAGAGAGATACTGAAACAGTCTTTTCTTGGGATAATGAAGAGGGGAGACTTTGGCAATATGAATTTTTGGGTAACAGATTCCCTGTTACTAAATGTAGAGCCTACCTGTTTAGTCCGGTCATCTTGTCAACGGGGGTGTTGAGTGCAAGCCGGCAGTGTCACCTGGTGGCAATATGCCAGACTATGCTGCCCAGTGACGAGAGTCAGTGGACACTTTGCCTAGTGGCAGGATTCAGCAATTGTATCACCCAGTGGCGAGCCTGACCTACCGACAAGGTTCAGCAGTTGCATCACCCAAAGGGTGAGAATCCGTGACCGTGGGTAGGGGAACCCAGGCCCCCCTGCTCCACCAGTTTCCAAACCAGGCCCCAGAGAAACGATCATTCAAATTGTGTGGCCTAGGAGATGGGTGCCCCTATGCCTGCTCCCTGGCCATATCCTACCTGGATTTGGATCCTCTGCTGGTGTCACTGGTCTGTCTTGGGGTCCCCCTTGGAGTTCTTTCAGGCCACTCCCTGGAGGGTCTCCTTCTGTCTGTGGCGGTTTAGCATCTGTGGCTTCCACAGCTGGAGGATCTGTGGCAGCTTGACTGGGGGGGCCTAGTCCCGGCTTTCAGGACCCTCGGCAGCTCCTCTACCGGAGTCTGTAACACCCTCCTGCTCGGTCAGCCCAGACTGAGCTGAGTTGTTCCCTTTTGAAATCTCCCTCCACTGGGAGAGGGTGTGGCCTCCTGTGTCCACAACAACTCCTTAACCCTCACCTCACCAGTGTGGGGTTGGTTCACTCTATCATACATCGTCACAGAAGATTCTGTTTAATAATTATTTTTATAGTGGCTTTGTTCTTTATTTTCTATGGGAAGCTAAATAAACTTTGCTTTTATTTAAGATTACTAATGTTGGCTATAACTCGTGGGGATAACTGCTGTTGGCTGATCCTTGAAGGAAGAGAAAAAAGGCTTCAGCACCTGGTCAACAGTGAGAGAGTCTTGGGCCTTCCCAAAAGGTTGCAATTAACCAGAAGTCTGAGAGAGATAAGATGTTTGAGGAGTGTGATGCCTGGTTACAACGGTTACTTGT
This sequence comes from Trachemys scripta elegans, assembly GCF_013100865.1. Lineage (NCBI taxonomy): Eukaryota > Metazoa > Chordata > Testudines > Emydidae > Trachemys > Trachemys scripta. The sequence goes on from NC_048299.1 coordinate 82,503,676, forward strand.
TGTTATGATTATTATTAGCCATTCTCCTTTATTCTGAAGGAACTCTTTTGTCCTTCTACTGAATACTTTTACAGCACTGCCAAACTTCCATTCATGTGAGCGTTTGTGCCTGAAGTTCCTGGGCACTCCTCCAATCTGTGAAAAGAAACAATACCATGTGACCTTTTTGGCCAATCACAATCCACTGACAGTGTGAATAGCAAACAGTTATGGTTTACTGTTTGCAATTAAATTGATCCATACAGATAAAAGGACTAATGATAATTCAAAGACATTATTATGAAATTTCCATGAGCAGAAAAAGATGTGAAATCATCATATAACTTATTCATATTTCTCACTCATCTCTACTGAATTGGTGCATGTTTTCTTCAGATACTACCTTGAGATTAAGAGAGCCTAGTTTTCACTGAAATACAAACCTACTTTTGGTTCTTTTTTAACAAGGAAAGCATTGCCATATCAAAAAGGGTTGAGATATTTGTTTGACCTGCAGCCTATTTTAGGAATAGATAATAAAAGCATTGGTAGTTTTGTGTCTTGGGATTTTCAAATTTTGCTGATAGTTTTTAAGTTTTTAAGTTTTCTTAGCTAGTTGGCACCCATTTGGTTTCCACTAATGCACTTAAACTTTGCAAATGCCATCTTAGTTTGACCTCTTTAATGGCTGTGTCAAAAATGTATAAAAATACAAAAGCTGAATAATAAAGATTGATCACTTCATATTTGCTAGCTCGGAAAAAGTAATCACTTTCATTTTTTCCCCCTTTCTTTTATAAATGATGAGCCATGAAACGTAAAAATATGTCCAGTATAAGACCTCAGAAGTCATCCTGTCAATCTCAAAGCACTTGTTAGGCCCTTCTGTTGTAAAATTCAAGTGTTAACTGTGTTGAAAAATCATCCTTAACACCATTCAGGAGATTCTTTGAAAGTGTAGTTCTATTCTGAAAAGTGATTATGCTAAAATGGCACCTTTTAACTTATCAGATCTGCTCCCTGTGGGAATTCAAGTTCCAATCTGCTGGCTTAAGGGACAAAAATAAATGTTTACTGCTTCTGTACTTTTGTTATCCCTGCAGAGATAACACAAATATAGAAGAGTGAACTGGATTCTATTATGATGCACATCTCCTCATCGGAATTATGTACTAAATTTCAATTACAGCACCAATCGGATACCCTCGTGAGACCCTACTGAAATCAGTGGTGTTACACAGGTGTCAGAGTGAAATTCAAAGACAGGTTGCACAAGTGTGACTATGAGCCTCATTTGGCTTGCACAACTTTTATTACCGGTGATGGGGCACAAGACGGAAAGAATCCAGCTTGGTTTGCAGATAGAAAGTTGAGTTTTCAGGTTAGCTGTTAGGGGGAAAAAAAAACACCTTTAATTATAAGCTAAGCACATTTGATCTGGAATCACTGAGAAACATTACGCTTCAAACTGCATGATACTATTTTTACTGAGACACTTTTCATAGCAGAACAGCACTTTAAATCCCCCAGTGGTGGTGTGAATGCCTATAGGGAATAAGACCTCTCCAAGGCCTTCTGGGCCATTTAAGTTTGCTCCTCCTGTATTCTTTACCAAGTGTCTGTTGTTCTACTTTCCTATTCAGAATTTTGCCAGCAAGTTATTTTTAGCTCACTAGTGAGTTAATCTGTGTGTGACTCACATATGCCACATTGCTGAAAACTTTATTATTTATATAACAAGGCATATTCCATTAAATGGTCAATCTCTATCATTTCCATTGATGCCTGAAGCTCTATAGAAAAAAAAACAGTGATTTTAAAAATAAGTTCTTATTAAAGATGTATCTGAACCAAACCCTAAATCTTCTAGGGGCATTCAGAATCTGAATGTAGCTCTGGTTCTGGATTCAAATTTTGTAAAGCAACCCTATGTTTCTTATGAGATGAACTGTAATCCCCAGTCCCTCAAAATTATGGTGGTTCGATATTTCAAATCTTCATCTGTTGCCAAGTTTTCTGGTTTGAGCTCATTCCCAATGAGATTGAAAAAGGACACTGCACCACCAACGCATTCTCATGATGCTCATGCACTCGGATACCATGGTGATGAGCAAGATATAAATACCCAGACAGATAGCAAAAAAGTGTAATGAGGCAAAAACATTAAAAAAAAAAAGTAGCACATTTGGAATTTTTTTTTAAATCAAGCAATGCCAATTAAATTCATAAGGTTGTAACAATGTATTAATGTAATATCATTATTAATTAGAATTACTTTTAGGAATGACACTTTTTAGAGAATCATTATCTGGTTTCTGCTTGCCCTGTTTTTATGCATCTTTTTTTTATTATGAGTCAATCTCTGTTCATTTAATCACAGTTCTCACACAGGAGAGGTCTACGGGTTTCACTGGCTAACTCTGTCTGAGCTCAGAGTCACTTATTATAATGAGGCAGATAAGCATAGCAGAGATTGTTCTTAGCATTTTTTTTTAACCTGCAATCGACAGCAGTTCTGCAGGACTCAGAAACTTTTCCGTAATTGCCAGTGTGTGCCATTTTCATTTAAAATCCTGGTAGCTGCTTTAAAATAATATATATATATATATATATATATATATATATATATATATATATATATATATATATATATAGCTCTAGGAGACTGAAAGATTAGTGCTATGGCAAAGATGGGGGAGGAGGGGGTCAGCTGATGTATATCTAAAGCCAAGATCAAGTCATTATACCAATGTGGTTGTGCTAATTAAAATTGTGATAGTGTAAATGTTCTGCATATTATCTTAAATTCATTCCTATCACACAGAATGATATATAGCTATATGGAATTCAGAATAAATAAGAAAGCATCAGATTATTCTTGGCCTATTGTAATCATTATAAGGGTCACTGCCATGGGCTGTAACACACCTATTGATGACATTTCTATCCACGCATCAGGGGGAAATGAATCAATATTTATTGTTAACAAGCCCTTTTATTACTGTGCATTCCCATGCATATGAGACTAGGGAGGTGTTGATTCTAGTCCCATCTCTGGTTATGACTCACTGTGTGAAACAGAAATATACCCAATATAAAACTTCAGAAGTCATCCTGTCTACCTTTAAATGTTTCTGGGTGCCTTCTGACATATTATAAAACATGGGATATTTTGTTAAGAGTTTACTTCGGGTGCTCTGCAGAGGATTTCACTGTGCACACTCAGAAAACAAAGGGAAGTTTTCAAAGCAGCATGTGGGCAGTACTGATTATTTGAAAATATTCTCTCAGCACTGTGTGCCCAACCTGTCTTAGAACCCAGTCATTAGGATTTTGCAAACTGTATTGCTGTATGATGCCATCCTTTACCATCACTGCTCCTCTTCCTGTTTCTGAATATCACAATCTCCCCTTCTTCCCCGCCCCACCCCCAGGTCCCTGGGAGCAGTCTTCCCATGGGACACCTGTTGTCTACTGAGACAATGTTTTGACCTAGCCAACACCTGAACTCATAGAAACAAGAATTGTGGGAGCAATTAAAAAGGATAAAGATATTGCAGAGATGCTAGAAAATGTATTTCCATGCATTGTTAATCACAGATTCCTGTAAGATACTGTGATGTTGCACTCCATATGTTTTATGGAAATATGCTTATGAGTGTGAATATGATGTAACTGGAATATGCTTTATGCAAAAGATCTCTTGTAAGGTATCATAACAAAGATTATAACCTACTGAATATATTCTTCCTAATTGTATGCATGTATCATTCTTGTATGTGAAGCTAGAAATACGAAGTATAACTCTGAGGTCCTATTGTAATTATGCAAAGTGTGGGCCATTAATGGTGATTTAGAATCTTGATGGCTCCCATTTACTAGGACAATTGGTTGTAAATGGTTTATTTACCTGCAAACCTTCCTGTGTATGTGTGGGCCAACCCAGGAAGAATGGAGACTACGGGTCTTATAGTGACATGTGACCATGTCACATGATACTGGAATCCATCTTAATCCTTGTACTTTTCCACTGATGAGGCTGAGGTGGGGACAAGCACAGACAAAAGATTCCCACCTTGTGCCAAAGCTATAAAAGAGGGTGAAGCCGGACAAAAGGGGCTGCCAGTCATGAGAGAACCCCTGCTTACCACCTGAGATGTCTGCTGGAACTAACAAGGACTGCACCAGCGGAAAGGATGGGGCCCAGACTAGGAAGGAGTCTAGTCCGTGAAAGAAGCTTACTGGAACATCTCTGAGGGCGAGATATTACCTGTAATCAGTTTCTTAATGTATTAGGCTTAAACATGTGTGTTTTGTTTTATTTTGCTTTGTGACTTACTTTGTTCTGTCTATTATTACTTGAAACCACTTAAATCCTACTTTTTATACTTAATAAAATCACTTTTGTTTATTAATAAACCCAGAGTAAGTGATTAATACCTGGGGGAGCAAACAGCTGTGCATATCTTTCTATCGGTGTTATAGAGGATGGACAATTTATTAATTTACTCTGTATGAGCTTTATACAGAGTAAAACAGATTTATTTGGGGTTCAGGCTCCCAGAAAGGCTGAACACTGGGTGTTAAGAAAGTCCCTGTTAATTGAGGAGCCCCTGGGGTGAGTGACTCAGTTTCAGTGAACTGCAGAGAGGCGTGGCCCAACCTCTGGGTCTGTGCTGGAGCAGACTGGAGTCTTTAACTCAGCAACACAGGAGTCGAGGGGCGCCTATTCTGGCAGGAGGATTGTTCTCAGTGGTATCCCAGCTCATCGAGTGACAGTCTTGAGGGGAGTCTCTGTGACCGAACCCGTCACAGATACCTATTATTTTCAGGAGATAAAGATGAGGGATTGTCGAGATGGAGGTGCAAAAGAGAGGATAGTGCATACAAACACTAGCCAGTTCCATACAAAGTGTATATATTGACTTAGGGATCGATCATGTATCGAAGAGGGCTCTATCTATTTAGTTTTACATTATGTTCATCAAGGTAAGCATCGAGGCATCTTGAAGTACAAGATTGTGAGGGCAAATCCTTCAGTTGAAACTGATGACACAGTTATTAATGTTCAAAATATTTTCCACTTCCCACCACCATCACCTTTGTTTTGTCCAGGTTTAACTTCAGCCAGTTGTCTTTTGTCCAGGTTCTTCTCTCGGCCAGGCATGCGGATGGATGGGTAATTCTACTCTTGATATCAGAAGTGGATGAGCTTGAGTTATCTGTGTATCACAGAGACTTGAATCAATGATGTCTCAAAATTTCCGCTAGTGGTGTCACATAATTGTGAAAAAGAGTAGAGTCTTATGGAATTCCATGGGGAAACAGTCTAGGTCTAGAGGAGCAGCTGTCCAACATAACCCTCTGGTTCTGGCCAGAAAAAAAAATGACAGGCTTTCCAAAAAATTTCAAATCAGCTCTATTAAAAAAAAACTGAAAAATTGAAATTTGGAAAAATTCATCCAGTTTGACCAGAGAGGTAAACTTCGAGCCTTCCCTGTTCTTCTCCATCAACCTCCTGGTAGGTGTTTAAGGGGAGGTACTATAATAATAGACGCCACCAAACTTAGTGGAGAGATCTAGTAAATTGCTATGAAAATTACTTTCTCCTTCTTCTCCAGGGACTGGAGAATGTCATCTATGAGTGTGAACTACTGATGATGGGTACAACTATGAGTGTATATGCTGCTGTACAGTTGGAAGTCTGGACCCGAAAAATAACAGGTTCTCTACCAGGATGGACCTACAGTCTAAAGATAAATAAGGCAATATGCAAACATAGGGGGTTGTTTTTACCCAAATCTGTAAAGAAATTTAATATATAATATTTCAGCTCCTGACTCCTCCTAGATTCCATAATAAAATCCACCCACGGAAAGAATGTCCTACTTTTTCTACATCGTACATATATTACCATAATATCTTAGTATCTCATAATCATTTAATGTAATTGAACCACAATACCTCTATGAGGTAGAGAAATACTGAGGCAAAGAGAGATGAAGTGTCAAAGGTAACACAGGAAGTCTGTGGCAGAGACCTTGAACTCAGGTCTCTCAAGTCTCAGGCCAGTGCTGTAACCATAGAGGTCATTCTCTTCTTGCTATGTGTACTCTGCTGAAAAAGGCTGCTAGCTGTGCCGGGCAAAGTTTACTTCCTTAGTTTAAATATTGTACATTTCACATGCTGAAGAGATTTCTAGGTTAAGCTGTTGAATATGGCAATAATATTCCCTGAAATCTCCAACATAGTTTGAATTATTAAAGAGCTGAAGAGAAAAGTTATTATAAAGGGCTTTTTGTATCCTTAGGTTTTTCTGGAGTAACTTGACTCATTTTTTGTGTTTGTTGCTTTTCTGTTTTCGTTGAATTAGTTTTATTTGTCCTCAATAAATCTTTGTCCTGAGTTTCTTTTCTTTTTTCCAACATGTCCTTTTATTAAAAAAGCCCTATGCAGTGTGTTCATCTTTGGTTGTCTTTTTATTTAGAGCTGGTTTAATTTATACCCCCAAGAGACATAGTTAAGTTGACCTAAGACCCAGTATAGACACTGCTAGGTTGATGGGAGAATTCTTCCATTGACCTAGCTACCACTTCTTGGGGAGGTGGATTTACTATAATGATGAAAGAACCCCTTCCGTAGCTGTAGTGTATACACTGAAGTGCTACAGTGGTGCCTTAGGTTTATTTTCTGTTTTGTTATTGTTGCCTCTATTTTGGTTGCTTTTTCTTTGTGTCTATTTTTGCTGAACGCCTGGGGTTGGAAATGAATTTCAGCCGGTCGTGATTTTTGTTTCTTCACTGGTTTTGAGACAAACTTGCTTAGTTTTAGTTTCTTCCTCCTTTTTGACTTTGATCATCTTTCTTCTCTGACCTGGACTATTCACAATGCCTCTCTAGCCAACTCATTAGTTACTAGCAGAGCAGTAATCTAAGTTATGCTACTGTAGAGGAATTTTTTGAAATCTAGACATGGCTAGATTGATGGAAGAATTCTTCCATCGACTTAGTTACTGCCTCCGGGAGAGGTGGATTTACCACGGTGATGGAAAAAACGCTTCCATCACCATAGTGTCTACACTACAATGGTGTAGTTGAAGCTGTGCTGCTGTGGTGTTTGTAGTGTGGACATATCCTCAGGAATTGGTTACAGCAAAGTGCAGGATCCAAACACCCACAGACTTTGGGAAAGTTTGGATTTAGATCTGAATTTGGAGTCTGATTCAGCACCGGACTTAAGCATATGCTTATTCAATAACATACGTATGAATGTACTTACGTGTCATTGAGGGTAATAAGCATGTTCTTGAGGGTCTCATCCAAAGTCCATTAAAGTCAATGGAAAGTCTCCCATTGATTTCAGTGAGCTTTGGATCAGTCCCTACGTGCTTTGCTGAATTCGGGCCTTTTCTTGGGGCTTCTCCACATGGTGTGGTAACGTGCACCTGTGGGCTGTGAATTCTAATGTGCACGAATGTATTGCACACTAACTGGCCCTTGTAGACCCTGCTGGCATGCACAGAAATTTTCATACTGTGCATTACTGTAGTCCCATTTCAGTGTACTATGTTAACACATACTAGAGAACTTTTCATCTGTGCCAGTAGCGTTTACATAGACCAAGTAGTGTGCAACACACTAGTACACATTAGAATTCATACCCCATTGATGCATACTACTGCCTGGTATAGACAAGCCCTTGGGCCTCTCGCTAAAAATAAGTCAAGTTCAATAAGGGGTTAATCCTGCTTATCTACTTCTCCACTTCCCCCAACTACTACCTAGAATTGAAACTAGTGTGACTCCACTGCACAAGTTGGTATGTGGTTTCACAGCACACAGTTGGCTGTGGAGGCCAGGTCAGAACTTCCCAGGTTATTCTAGAATCGCAGGGGCTAATGTAGCTTCTGAGTGTTTCCACAACCACTCTGCAGCTTGGGACAGGAGGGAAGATTACTTCCTCTCCTTCCCCTCCACTATGCATCTCCCAGCCCAGTACAGGTGAGAGCCTCAGAGGGGAGATTTCTGAAAGCATCTAAGGGATTTAGAAGGTGAAGACCCCAGAGACTTTCAATGGGACATGTGTTCCCTTAGGCACTTTTGAAAATCTCTCCCTAAATGTCCCCTCCGTCTCTTCTAGGGAATAGGGCAGAGGGCTTGATTCCTGCTCACCCCCTAAATCAGAGTACTTTGGTCAAGAAAATCTCCTTTCCCTGAGAATTAATTCTTGTCAACAAGGTGCTTCATTGATAGTTCACTATGAAGATGGAAGAATTCTGCCGCTAGCAACATGATGTACTAACTCAGAAGTCTAGTCTGAAAATGGCAAGATCTGTGAAACCAGAGGGGATAAAAAGAGTTGCAAGGCTGTTGCTCTCAGTGGGGGAAATTAAAGGTGGCTTGTTTTATAAAATATTAAATAGTGATTTAATCAGCAGTGAGATACGTAAGTGTGCTTAATTAGAAATACATATTATTATTTGACTTTAAAGCACAAAATGAAAAATTAAAGCAATCTTAGAGGATATGTAATCAGTGAGGAATAATATGTTGGAAAATGAGTCTTATGTTGTAATTGGTGTATGCAATTAAAATTAATTAATTTTAGTTAGCATACATGCATACAAATATGAAATCAATGAATTTCAGATATTAAACTCATAATTATAGTGATACTGGTAGCAGAGCTATAGTGACAGAGGAACTGACTTTTCTATGGTAAATTAATACCACACTTCAAGTTTGAGGTTTCTTTATTCTGTCAGGCCAAAATGTAGTGTAGAAACTGTCTGACCAACTAAGATTTTTAAAAAATTGGTTTAATACCCACACTATTTTAACTTATACCGTCTAGTTCCTCAGCATGTAAACTACACCAATTTAGACTCCCTTACACAGCTTTACAGTGGGCGGGATTGGGTTTAAGGTAGTCTTAGTGTAATGAGGATTCTAACTTACACCATGTTATTACCTCTAAATACAGCCACATATGTGTTGTGGACAACACAGGCCACTCAACCACTGCTCCCACTATGTTTTTTGGCCCATCTGCTGGGTAATCTCAACTGGCTCAATGTTAAAACAACTATTCACAGAACTCCTACAATTGCAATTTTGCATTGCTAGCCATGTGCATGGAGACTAACTTCCTAGTGCCTTCTCCAAACTCGTCTCTCCTGCAACCCTTGCCCTTCCCTCCGGGTTCCATGCAGGTTGCTACACCCTTTAATACAAACTCTCCTAAAAAAGCAATTTTCTTTAAGTTTTCCAACTAAACAGATAACCCACATCACCAGCAACAATGCTATGGAAGTAACCTATACATCCTAGCAGCCCACTGGGATGTGTAGGTTGCTGAGGTCAGAATGGGCTTTACCCTCAAGCCATACAATTCCCAGCCTCTAACATGAGCAGTAGTTACAAAGAGCACCTGCTTTTTGAAAGTCATGCAGAGTAAAGTAATAGGCATATTAGCATCAAATGACAATGAACTCAACTAAACCCCAAACTACCACCACTGTTATTAAACACTCCATGTACTGTTGTGCCTCAACAACCTCTGATTAATCCAACATATCATAGCAATAGGTGTTTTATTAATCCTTTTAGATTATATATACTCTTCAGAACAGCAAACTGTCCTTTAGGGTATGTCTATGCTACCATAAAACACCTGCATTTGGCCCAGGTCAGCTGACTGGGCTTGTGGAACTCGGGCTGTGGGGGCTATAAAATGGTAGACATTCAGGCTCAGGCTGCAGCCTAGGCTTTGGGACCCCCCCATAGTCCCAGAGCCCAGGCTGCAGCCCAAGCCCAAATGTCTACACTACAATTTGATAGCCACAGCCTGCAAGCCCGAGTCAGCTGACCCCGGCCAGCCACTGGTGTTTCATGGCAGTACAGATGTACCTTTATTGGCTCAAAAAGTCTTTTTCAAAAAGTATATAGCCCTTAAAATACCATTAACAATAAGGTTCCCTGTTGTTATATAGTACGAATACACATGGAAGGACAATTCAAGGACACTCCTCTAAGAGAAACAAAAATGACCAACTCCATTGACAAGCAAAAGGGAGGGGATTGCCTCTTCCCCTTTACCAGCCCTTTATATATGTGCATGCCACCCACAACTCTCCAATGCCCTGAGTTTTTCCCTTACCTTTGATAATATCTCCTGATCAGGCATTTATCTATTAAGTGTTCTCTAGGCAAGCGTATTTTATTACAAAAGCATATAGCTAGATAGAGGCAGCTGTGTCTCACACTATGTATTTGTACAAGTGATATTATCTAGGGGAAATCTCTGATGGTCGATTACACAGGTGGCATTGCAGAAACACAAAGGGACTGAGTGAATGGGGCTGCGGCTGCTTTCACTCTGGTTTTCCTTGCTTTTGTAGGTGCACAGAGGTTTAATCTTCACTGCCCGTTCCACTCTTTCATTGTACTACTTTCACCTGTGTTATATCTTAAGAATCAAATGCAAATTAACATATTTGTGGGGGTGCTAATTATATGAAGTAGCCTGTGCTGAAAGTGTGTGTTCATGTAAAAAAAAGGCACAAGAGCAAAGAGTTATACAATAGCCATAAAATGGCGGATTTGTCTAAGCTTTGCCACTTTTAAGCCCTGCACACAATAGCAACAGGAATCAAAGCAGCTAACTTTCCATCATCTCAGGACAAAGGTGCCTGTTTGATTCAGTTTCAAGGGCTGCATGCACAATCAGACCCCTGGAGATACTGAAAGGCAGAAACCAGAGAGATGCTTCAACAAAGTTCATAGGGAGGAAGCTGTCTGCATGGAACGAAACAGAATGAGAAGGAAAATGAACAATGGGATTGGGCATGAAACTGCTTAGAGGTCACAGAAAGGTCTAAAAGAGGAAGAAAATATTCAGTAAGACATTTAAAATGGAAATACGGTAGCTATTAAAACGAAGCAAGGTCATTACTTAGGTTTAATGAAGCTGAATATAATCAAGAAGGAATTGAACAAACCGGTTGACAATTGCACACTATAATGTAATATACAGTGTGACACAGCTTTACACAGTGGGGCCAATCCTGCCTCTGCCACCACATCCCTGGAGCTAACTAATGCAGCTCCTCTCTGCACTGGAGCAGGGTGGGGCAGGATTCCAGGGTCTGTAACCCCCCTGAAAAGCATAGAGCTGAGATATATGGGGCTCCCTGGTACATAATGGCATGCAGAAAGCAGATAGAGTGCTACGGGCCTGAAGGCGGAGTGAGTGGGCCAGGGGACTTATGTTATTGATTGACCTGGAGTAGTCTCCATAGATCATCTGTATAGCTGCTTTCAGTCCGGGTTGGGAGGATTCCTCTCTCCCCATCTCTTATACATCTCCATAGCGCCTGGCCTGGCTATTCTAGCCAGGTGCTGGGTGGAGGCTTATCCCAGCACGTGTGTAGTGTGGAGAAACCATTTTGCCTATCAGCAACATATGGCTACGAAGGAGTGAGCCTCTGTGCTCTTCAGAGCCCTGATTGGTTTAGACATCTGGCAGGAAATACCACACCCCACTTCCTGATACCTGCTCTTTCCCCATTGGAGGATCTTCTAAAGTGGCACTCTGGAAGATGCTGTAGAGGGTTGAAGGTAGGGTTGGTCACAAACTGAGCCTGAACTAAGTGCTGGGAAATAGCCTAGGGAGCTGATGAGTGCATGGCCACTGCTGGCCTACCCTGCATGCAAAGGTCAGTTACCATACCAAAGGCAAGGAGGTGACCTATTCTGGGGCTAACAGACCAAGGCTGAAGGGGCAGTTCAGACTGGTTTGTTTTCTGATGTAAACGTGGCAGAGGGAAGCAGAGGTATAAGTACAGCTATGTTGGTGTTACCTTTGTAAACATTTGGGGATTCATTATTAGACTCACATTAACTGTTCCCTTCAATGACACTGCTTCTTTCCATGCTGATAAAGGTGTTGGAATAAATGTGGGCATTTGAGTGATTCCTGGGTGAAGTCCTGCCTTCTCAAAGGTTATCAGAGGATTCTCCAGGCCTAGGCAAGGCAGTGGGAATTTGAGACCTAGCATTTAGTTTGTTTGGTGCAAGGATCAGAATTCGTCCTGCAGTCTTTCTTTCCCAAGGTACACTCCCAGAGAAATCAGTGGATATACTAAGATATGGAGGTATCTTATTTTTCTGAAACTAACAATGGCCTTTTCACTTTCATGCAGCAGAAGGAGACAGAGTTATGAGTGCAGCAATGTTACATTATCCCAAGTAAGTGAAATCCAAAGGGCCAAATTCTGCTGCCTTAGTATACATATACCTCCCATTGATTTTACTATCCAATGTCTGAGGGAAAATTTTAGACCAAACTATTATACCCATTTTATATCCTGATGAATTTAGTGTGGTTCAGGAGGAAAGAGCGCTTTTAAATTCACCTTAATTTGCCCCCTCTTCAGTCAACAACTGTTGTTAATAACTGCAATAAAAACAAATTCTGAAGTGTGAAAATAACATGCTCTGTTTGTTTTTCAACATGGGGAGATTAAAGAAGCTGGTGTGATATGTATTTAATTTTGCTCTTTTAAGTAAATCAGTACATCTTTCATCTGTCCCCCAATCCCCATTTTGCTGCAAGACAGGCTTTTTTAAACTTGTGTTCATCTGACGTTGAGTATATTTTAAAGGATGGCAAATAAAAAATTAAATTAAATAAAAAAAAAACCTAACAACTAGGAAGCAAAATAAGGGCAAGAGAGAAATTTAAATCCAGAGAAAAGCTCTTGCGAAGGAAATGGGGGACCTATTCAAAACCTTTGAGATCATAAACTCTTTGAAACCCATAGCTTTGCATTAATGCAGTTCAGACAAGTGAGCCAAACTATTCTTGGCTTATTTGTTGAGTCCCTGATCTCACAGCCAACAGTGAGCTATTCCTGCAGTATTGAAATAGAAAATGCTTTGCCATTTGCATTGTGAATGGAGCAAGTTAATCATCACTCCCCAAAACATTGGGAAGGAAGCTGCTTGCTGGGTATTATTAGTATTATTTGTTCAGTGGTGTTCAGTGGAGGCCACTCTTTTTCTTAGTGAACAGGTGTCTCCATTTCTCTCTCTTGCCCTTGCACAAAGAATCCATTGCCACAATTAATACTTTGTGGCACTGTAGTTAGCACGTTTGGCAAAGGAGCTGAGGCTGATAAGAGGCAGAACAACCCACTCACTCAGAAAGGTCCCTTCAAGTCAGGCTATCGGCATATTGGCGGGGTGGAGTGAAGTAAGCTCATGCTGTATCTATTATGTGGCTAAATAGAGAACCCAGCACTAAATTTGCTGAAATATGTAAGTAGATGATAGTATTTATGTGGCAATAGCCAGTAGTGCTGACCCAAAGCGTTCAAAAAATTGTAAGCCAGTCCTGAGACTGGCTTAAAAATCATGAGATTTTAAAAGAATAAAAAATATTAGTTCTTTTTATTTGCTCTCTGGGTTTTGAGCCTTTGGGCTTCACCTTGGTCCCATTTTCAAGCTCTTTTGTACAGCCACAAGGGCTAGAAAGTCACTTTTTTTTTATTTAAATGAAAACTTAACTTCTCATGTAATGAAATGCCTCTGGGAGCTAGGGCTTTAAGAAAAACACCAAATAGCATAAGACTCATGATAAAATCATGAGAGTTGTCAAGTCCCTGGAGCTGCACTGGCCTTTCGGAGAAGGCACTTCTTAAAAGTGAATAGCAGTGAGGAGGAGAGAGTGGGGATAAGTGAACTGAGGTGGGAAGATTATTGTAAAAGGAGGAATTAAGCATGAGCAGGGGAATTGCATTCTCACTGCTTGCAGCATTTAAGAGCTTTGCGTGCTGTTCAGATATTCTCAAGGCATATATGCCTGGGCCCTAAATATCTCCAGCTGACGTGCTAAAGTTAGTGTTGGAGGATATGCATGTTTTTCTGATATGTTTACATGCACAAACTGGAGCGTGCTTCTCTATTCTGGATAAGCAGTGCTTAGGTCAAGACAGAGAAGGGCTTAGAGTACAATTTACAGCAGCCCAAGGGGCTGTTGCAACAGTTGGGGCTTGCCAGAACACAGGTGACCGTCTTGCTGTGGTCTGCCTCTTACACTAGGGACTTGGGGGTGGGGAAGTAGAAGCTGCTATGCTGGCTCTACATCTCCCAAGGACCCCCTATAAGCCCAGGTACCCAGTTAAGCCAATTTTCAATCAGATAATAGGAGGCAATTGAGACCAAGATTATCTTAAATAGACCTAATGCTTAGAACATCTGAAACAGACTGAGGTTGTAGATAGTATTCATCTGCTTCAGATGTTCTACGCTTCTAGACAGTTTAAACTGCTTGGGATACTTCCTGAGCTGTATAAATCCATGTAAATCCATTACAATCACTAGAGCTAATACTTCAGGTTATACCCGCTTGGGTCTGGCGCCTCACACTTATGTATCTTAAAAGCTTTAAATTGATTTAAAGTGCAAGAAACAATTATAAAAGAAATCAGTTGGAAGGGGCAATAGAGTGCTAGCCAAAGTGTATACAGGATTTATGCTGCCATAGTGAGTTACTTAAACTGCACAGCTATTATTGGCAGAACTGGTAGTGCTGTCTGTACTTAAGACTACCTAACACTTTCCACTATAAGATCCTGTTTTCAGTTGTTTGCCAAACTTTAACCATCCAGGTTTAAATTTCCATGCTGGGTGTCTCTGCCTCAGGGAGCATTTTTCAGAAAACTTCAGTTAAAATGGTTCAGCCATTTCCAAGAATGAGATTAGGGGGAAAATACATTGTTTTGCTCCTGTTGTTTTATTTTTTTAAAAGTACAACCATTTTGTTGAGGAGCTCTGGCACCTCCATCCTTGGAGCAGGGACTTAAAATTTGAAGGGGTGTGTGTTGGGGAGGAGGAGGAGGGGTCACCCTGTTTTTCATAGATTCATAGATTCTAGGACTGGAAGGGACCTTGAGAGGTCATCGAGTCCAGTCCCCTGCCCGCATGGCAGGACCAAATACTGTCTAGACCATCCCTGATAGACATTTATCTAACCTACTCTTAAATATCTCCGGAGATGGAGATTCCACAACCTCCCTAGGCAATTTATTCCAGTGTTTAACCACCCTGACAGTTAGGAACTTTTTCCTAATGTCCAACCTGGACCTCCCTTGCTGCAGTTTAAGCTCATTGCTTCTTGTTCTATCCTTAGAGGCTAAGGTGAACAAGTTTTCTCCCTCCTCCTTCTGACACCCTTTTAGATACCTGAAAACTGCTATCATGTCCCCTCTCAGTCTTCTTTTTTCCAAACTAAACAAACCCAATTCTTTCAGCCTTCCTTCATAGGTCATGTTCTCAAGACTTTTAATTATTCTTGTTGCTCTTCTCTGGACCCTCTCCAATTTCTCCACATCTTTCTTGAAATGCAGTGCCCAGAACTGGACACAATACTCCAGCTGAGGCCTAACCAGAGCAGAGTAGAGCGGAAGAATGACTTCTCGTGTCTTGCTCACAACACACCTGTTAATACATCCCAGAATCATGTTTGCTTTTTTTGCAACAGCATCACACTGTTGACTCATATTTAGCTTGTGGTCCACTATACCCCCTAGATCCCTTTCTGCCGTACTCCTTCCTAGACAGTCTCTTCCCATTCTGTATGTGTGAAACTGATTTTTTTTCTTCCTAAGTGGAGCACTTTGCATTTGTCTTTGTTAAACTTCATCCTGTTTAACTCAGACCATTTCTCCAATTTATCCAGATCATTTTGAATTATGACCCTGTCCTCCAAAGCAGTTGCAATCCCTCCCAGTTTGGTATCATCCGCAAACTTAATAAGTGTACTTTCTATGCCAATATCTAACTCGTTAATGAAAATATTGATCAGAGCCGGTCCCAAAACAGACCCCTGCGGAACCCCACTTGTTATGCCTTTCCAGCAGGATTGGGAACCATTAACAACTACTCTCTGAGTACAGTTATCCAGCCAGTTATGCACCCACCTTATAGTAGCCCATCTAAATTGTATTTGCCTAGTTTATCAATAAGAATATCATGCGAGACCGTATCAAATGCCTTACTAAAGTCTAGGTATACCACATCCGCAGCTTCTCCCTTATCCACAAGACTCGTTATCCTATCAAAGAAAGCTATCAGATTGGTTTGACATGATTTATTCTTTACAAATCCATGCTGGCTATTCCCTATCACCTTACCACCTTCCAAGTGTTTGCAGATGATTTCCTTAATTACTTGCTCCATTATCTTCCCTGGCACAGAAGTTAAACTAACTGGTCTGTAGTTTCCTGGGTTGTTTTTATTTCTCTTTTTATAGATGGGCACTATATTTGCCCTTTTCCAGTCTTCTGGAATCTCTCCCGTCGCCCATGATTTTTCAAAGATAATAGCTAGAGACTCAGATACCTCCTCTATTAGCTCCTTGAGTATTTTAGGATGCATTTCATCAGGCCCTGGTGACTTGCAGGCATCTAACTTTTCTAAGTGATTTTTAACTTATTCTTCTTTTATTTTATCTGCTAAACCTACCCCATTCCCATTAGCATTCGCTATGTTAGGCATTCCTTCAGACTTCTCGGTGAAGACTGAAACAAAGAAGTCATTAAGCATCTCTGCCATTTCCAAGTTTCCTGTTACTGTTTCTCCCTCTTCACTGAGCAGTGGGCATACCCTGTCCTTGGTCTTTCTCTTGCTTCTAATGTATTGATAAAAAGTCTTCTTGTTTCCCTTTATTCCTGTAGCTAGTTTGAGCTCATTTTGTGCCTTTGCCTTTCTAATCTTGCCCCTGCATTCCTGTGTTGTTTGCCTATATTCATCCTTTGTAATCTGTCCTAGTTTCCATTTTTTATATGACTCCTTTTTATTTTTTAGATCATGCAAGATCTCTATTGTCCTGGATGTGCCTTTACCATCCCATAAAAATCCATCCAAATTTGGCCAAGTTATAACCCTCTGAAAATAGTCTCAGTTTTCACATGCTCAGTAGACACTTAGACTTTGGCCACTAAACTCTCTGAAGAATCTGGCTTCACTGAACATGCTCCACCCCACGAGTGCAGGGGCTAAGGAAGACTTTCCCTGCAGTTGCTCCAGTCAGATGCTTGGGACCACTGTGGCATCAGGCACAGGAACTGAGTGTGGGGAGACTGTCTCTCTTGTGCTTTCAGTGCACTCCTTGCGGGGACCCAGGCAGTGAGGAGGACAAGGAGTCAGTCACACTAGAATGCAGAGGGGTGAGAAATGCAGGAGACAGAGGTTGGGGAGATGTGGGGGGAGGCGGGTGGCACAAGAGCTGGGTGGAGTGAGGACAGGAACTGGTGGAGTACTGGAGGGGTATATAGGTACACATGGGGGTACAGTGGTGGAGCAGGGGGCAGGAGCCAGGAGGTGGGGTAGTTAGAAGCAGAGGGAGACAGAGGCAGGGTAGGGGCACAAGGGTCTATAACCCCTAACAGATACTCCTCTGCACTTGAACTCCTCTGGAATTGAACCCAGTTGTCCTGTATCTCTACATTCGTCTGCTGTCAGGAAATAGCTATTAAACCCACTGGCAAAGTATGTCTCCCATCCCCTTTTAGTGGCTGGCTCACCTAGGAGATAGCCTACTACTGCTATCAGTTACTCTGTTAGCTGAAGTGGTAGTGGTCTGTGCTATGCATATAAAGATCTGAACACTGCTGATGAGCCAAGCTGGGGTCACTATGATTCCACATGATGAAGTTTTTTTTCCATTTGCTTTTTAAAATAAAATTACGCAATTACATTTACCAATAATAATAATAAATAAATAAATAAAAAGAATTAAGGTTGCAAAGTCAAACACTTGAAATACCAGAATTAAAGTTGCTTTGCAGCCTTAATTCCCCCCGCCCACGTGCATTATGATAACAATTTTTAATTATATGAGCACATACTAGTTTTAAACAATTTTGATAGACCAAGCCTGTACATTTTGTGGTTTTCAAAAAACATTGTTGATTTATTTTTATTTTTTTGGAGGGAGGGCTCATTTAAAAGCAAAATGAGTTTTTGACAACTGAATTTTTTTTTAACCAAATTTCCAAAATTCTTTACAGAAATATTTTGGTTTCTGGCTTCTCATTTTGTTTTGAAGTAAATTTCAACCAAAATTACAATTTTCCACAAAAAAATTTGGTTTTAGTCAACAAAGCTATTTTTCATTTAAAAAAAGTATTGATGACTAAATTTAAATCTAAAAGCCTCTTTAAATGTTTGCCCATTTTAAGCCCCAATTGTTCACTGAGAAACATGTGGCAGGACCTAGCCCTCATGCAGAATCCTGTTGATTTAGAGGTCTACCTGTGCGGTTCTTAGTGGGGAATTGGGGTCTAAGACATTACGCTTCTTGAGGGACGGACTATAATATTTCTCTATGTCTTATACAGGATGTGGATGCTCTTATTGATCAATATATAGTAAATAAGAACCACTTGAAAAAAATGTGTTGAATTGCTCTTTTCTTCCTAGCTTTGAGGTGTTAGTCCTTAATGTTTTTTCTAATTTGGTTGGTGATTTATTTTTGACTTTTCAGAGCATTTACACAGCTTGTTTCCTTCTGCTATTGTATGTAAATATTTTTTGCGCTTCCAAGCTCAGAATATGTTTTTATTTTATTTTGTGCAGTAGAAAGAGAAGAAAGAATTATTCATTGTCTCATTGTCAGCTGAAGGTTAATTGGGGTTTTCTGTGGGGCATTCATTTTAAGGCAGTGATGCCAGGTGAGAATATGAAAATGTGCTTCTTTAACGACATTGACCTGATAAAACAATGGACTTTGATTGGGCTAAGAATGCAGTCTTGTTTCCATGCTTCCCTGAAACAAAGGGAGAATTCTCCAACTGCAATGCAGATTCCTTCTCCTGTATTAGACCCACCTCAGAGCTCACACGCAGCTCTGCTTGCACCACTGTGCCCATTTATCACCACAGATCTGATCACTGCAGGCACTTGGGGTCTTTAATCTGATAGAACTGACAAAAGATGCTTATGCATACCATTAGGAAAGCAATATTCCATATGCTCTCTAATTGGTTTGAATTTATCCTATTATTTCAACATTTAAATGCTGCTGAATGTAATTTAGATGTGTCAGACTCATAAAGTGCAGGCTCTAGTGGGAGTTCATGATTGAAAAAAGATACGTCCACCTAGACTTCCTCTGGCAGAATGCCCAAACCCCCATCATTTTGCTTATCTTGTATGGCTTTTATCTGTTACTGATACTCCTACTTCCACACGGATGACGTTTCTGATACGTTACTATTATCTCTTACCAGCCATTTTAATATTTTTCTCCCATTCAGAAGAGATATTTTCCCCAAAAAAGTATCACTTGAAAATGCAGAGCTATTATCAATTTATAGTAAACAAAACTCTTCTGTGAAGAATGCTGAAAGTGCCAATCTCAAGCAGATCACTTTGCTGACTGACTGGCTAGTGTAACAAAACCCGATAATTATCATTTTCCAAACTGAATGACTCAAGCAATGCCAGAACTCACTCACTGAAACCTCTGAAAGACAAGCTGTTTCTTTTCCTGATTAGGATGCTTGACCCACGGTCATCACACAGGCTTTAAAGCTTTTTCTCCCCTTTACTCATACGTAATCTGTAATTTAAAGAAAAATATAATTTGAAGTGAGCTTTAAAGGTTTGAGACTAGTTAGTTTTGCAACTCGGCTCTGCACTGTACTTCAGGCTAACAATAATAATAATAATAAAAACAAAATCTTATGTGCACTCGCAGCTACCAAAAGTAATAACCAAAAAGAATATGCTGGCAGCTCAGTTTGATTCATAGAGATAATGACTCAAATTGGAGGGAACTTAAAAAATATGAACTGTAATTTTCAAACTTCAAACATATGAGACAGGAAAATTTGGCAATATTTACAAGGTAGCCTCTCAGGTGCAAATTAGCAACTAAAAATTAACCAAAACAATACAGAAATCCAGGGCTGTGGTCAGTAATCATGTTTTCTGTGTCTTTCTGGGAGAAAAAGGGCCTTATTCAGGGAAAGCCTGAATACTCAATACCTTCCTTTGGTTTCTTTATGCCTTGGTGTATCTCAGATCAGTCTTTGCTGTTATTAGGGTATTGAAAAGTAATATCAGAAGTAAAACTTGCAGGTTCAGACCTCTTTCAGACACACATGGGCACATATATTTCCAAATTTTAAACTTACTTGCACCTCATAGATATGGCATCACACACCTCGTTTATGAATTTTTCTGCATCTGTGTTCTGGCTTTGTTCCTTTGCAAAACCCAAGCAGTGCTGCCAACTCTCATGATTTGTATAAGATAAGTCTCACAATATCTGATACGTTTCCTAGAGCTGCAGTTCCTTGAGTGATGTGACTATGCAAGAATCTGAGCTTTCATTTTTTTTTTAAAGAATAACTTTTTACTCTTGTGGTTGTGAAGAAAAGCTTGAAAATGTGACTTGAGTGCATCCTAAAGGCTCAAAGACCAGAAGGCAAATAAAAGAACCCAAATGGGTTTTTAAAATCTCATGATTTTTCAGCTAATGTAGTGTGTTTTGGATGCCTAGCTCACAATATTTTAATGCTTGGGATGGGCAGTACTGCAAAACATACCCACTGAGTCTCAGGTTATAGGGAGAACTGCACTTGAGACTCCGTTTAGTCCCTCTGGGGATAGGCTTTATTCCCCTCCCCCTCCTCTGGGGAAGTTCAATCACCTGGGACTGGATCTCTGGGCTGCAGTCTCCATGTCTCCCTGCAGTGTACATGTGACAGGCCCAGTTTTGTTTGGCACCTGTGAGCCCTTTTACTTTGGGACTTGTGACCAGCAAGTGGAGTAAAGTGACTCAAAACCAGCTTCTACAGAACAAAGCATTAAATATTCATTCGCCCAAAGGCCAAAGCATGCAGAGCAAAGTGTCTACGTGCATATTTCCTCTTACCGAACCTGTAATCTTTCCTGGCAAGCTCTGGTACATTTCACCTAACCCAGTTATCTCCATCTCCAAGTTAGGGAAAGTTGACTGCCCTGCTGTTGTTTGAATGCGTCTCTCTCTCTCTCTCTCTCTCTCTCTCTCTTTGTGTCTCCTTGACAGCCTGTCAGCTCGCTCTGATGCTCACTGGGCAGCCCCTGGCAGAGCCTCTGCCTTTATGAGTCTGGGGTCCTATAACAATTTAATATCCTCTTTTGATCCTAAGCTCAGCCTTGGAGAGAGCAAACCATTCTTGCCTGTATGGAGCCAGGTAGGTAACTTCTCATCAGTTGATGTCCCAGGCATTGGTGTTTTAACTCCTTTGAAGCTGTTTACCCCAGGTGTCTTATCTTTCATTGTTTCGTTTCCTGTGGGTTTTCTCCTTATAGCTGCGTTTGATTGAACTCTGTGCATTGAGACAGTGTAGCATCATACAGATAAACAGAGGTGCATATGATACAGATAAAAAATAATACCCTGAACTCCCGCTTTTTCCACACCAAGCTACAGAATGGTAGTTCCTCCTTTGTGGAGTGGAAATCTTGTGCAGACTTCTCTCACAATATGACCAGCCCATATAGATGTCCTTTATATAAATAAACGTATAAACCAGCTTTAAACCCTTGTTTGTAAATGACTTCTGTTTCCCCACTTTTTCCTTAAGGTCATAACATCTCCTGAACTTTGGCTGAAATATCAGGGTAAATAGCTTTAAGCAAGTTAACGTCTGCCCTTCTAGCACACGCATGCAGGGGAGTGCATCACATTTAGAACTGAGAACACTGAAGAAAGTGTTTAAACACAATAGCTCCCCGAAGGGTATTGTTCTCTCGTTTAATTCAGATTTACAACCAGAACAGGTTTTAAAATTTTGATTATGTACAAGTGATGGATGTCTTAAACAATGCATGCATGGCACCCTGGTAATGGAGGTGGTGGAAATCACAAAGAGATGCTGGAGCTTCTCAATCTTTCTTCCCTCTGGATGAAATTTGCTCCTGTGAAGAAGCTCAGCACAAGGGCTCCTTACTCTGTAAACAGGACATAATGGGACATAGTGGTTGATAGGCCGGGTGCAAGGCCTTGAGCATGGTGGTGAATTCAGTCTTTTCTTGACAGTACAAAGGGGAGAATTGCAGATTTTTAGTCATGGGTTAAGTACATTGGATGAAATTCAGCACCCACTTACACAGGAGGCTTCAATCTTCTGCTTCAGGATGTGAGGAACCTCATTGGGGATTGCATGCTACAGTGAGAGGATAATATCCACATTCTGAACTTGGCTTGTGACAGTGGATGGAGACACAGTCTCTATCTGACTTCTCTGAATGTCAGCAGGGCAGGTCATCTGGATGACAATATTCCAGGCTCAACCAGGAGTCACTATAATAATAATAATTGACTGAAAATGGGATGAAAGAGAATTTAAATGTACACCAAATTACAATGTATTCTTCTGTCTAAGGTAATCACTGCTATTGTTCAAATATCTTTGGTGGTAGTGGGGAAACCAGAAACTCTTTTGTTTTTAAGTTTTAACAGTAATCACAAAAATTTTCTATAACAAACAGAAACCAAAGTACTGTCACTTGTCAGTCAAACTCACTAAGAAGATCAAAACTCAGCCTACAGGGCCACGATCGACCATTCTTCCTACTGCACTTTCAGTGCAGAGAAGAGTGCAAATGTTCTCTCTCACTTTTTGGCAAATAGTGCAAGGAATGTTATTTTAAGCTGTTTTTTCTTAATTTTTTTGTGTGCGGGACATGATACGAGGAAACTTGTCTTAATAATTAATAAAATATTATAGATCCAACCCTATATGCTTTAGAGCATCATTTGAACACTATTAGGCCTGGTCTATGTTTAAAAGTCATAGCTACGTCACTCAGGGTTGTAAAAATTTCACCCTGAGTGCCACAGTTAAGCCAACCTAACCCCCTGGTGTAGATGTGTGAAGATCAACAGAAACAATGTTTTTGACATTTTAACAGCTATCACAATAATTTGGGGCTAGGTTGATGGCTAGCTACTGCTGCTGGAGGAGGTGGATTACCTACATCAATTAGAAAAAGTGCTTCCATCACTGTAGGAAGCATCTACGCAACAGCGCCATAGTGGCATAGCTGCAAGCACTCTAGCTGTGCCAGTATAGCACCCGGCGTGTAGACATGGCCTCCCGTCCTGTAAATGCATATTTTGTGCAAAAACAACGAGGAGTCCTTGTGGCACCTTAGAGACTAACAAATTTATTTGGACATAAGCTTTTGTGGTCTAGAGCCCACTTCATCAGTTGCATGAAGTGAAAAATACAGGAGCAGGTATAAATACATGAAAGAATGGGGGTTGCTTTACCAAGTGTGAGGTCAGTCTAATGAGATAAATCAATTAACAGCAGGATACCGAGGGAGGAAAAATAACTTTTGAAGGGGTAAGAGACTGGCCCATTACAGACAGTTGACAAGAAGGTGTGAATAACAGTAGGGAGAAATTAGTATTGGGGAAATTAAGTTTAGGTTTTGTAATGACCCAACCGCTCCCAGTCTTTATTCAGGCCTGATCTGATGGTATCCAGTTGGCAAATTAATTCCAGTTCTGCAGCTTCACATTGGAGTCTGTTTTTGAAGTTTTTTTGTTGAAGAATTACCACTTTTCGGTCTATTATTGAGTGACCAGAGAGATTGAAGTGTTCTCCTACTGGTTTTTGAATGTTATGATTCCTGATGTCAGATTTGTGTCCATTTATTCTTTTGCATAGAGACTGTCCGGTTTGGCCAATGTATATGGCAGAGGAGCATTGCTGACACATGGTGGCATATATCACATTGGTAGATGTGCAGGTGAATGAGCCCCGGATGGTGTGGCTGATGTGGTTAAGTCCTATGATGGTGTCCCTTGAATAGATATGTGGACAGAGTTGGCACCGGGGTTTGTAGCAGGGTTTGGTTCCTGGGCTGGTGTTTTTGTTGTGTGGTGTGTAGTTGCTGGTGAGTATTTGCTTCAGGTTGGAGGGCTGTCTGTAGGCGAGAACTGTGAGAGTGAGGGATCGTCCTTCAGGATAGGTTGTAGATCCTTGATGATGCGCAGGAGAGGTTTTAGTTGTGGGTTGTGGGTGACGGTTAGTGGTGTTCTGTTACTTTCTTTGTTGAGCCTGTCTTGTAGTAGGTGACTTCTTGGTACCCTTTTGGCTCTGTCAATCTGTTTCTTCACTTCACCAGGTGGGTATTGCAGTTTTAAGAACGCTTGATAGAGATTTTGTAGGTGTTTGTCTCTGTCTGAGGGATTGGAGCAAATGCGGTTGTATCTTAGAGCTTTGCTGTAGACAATGAATCGTGTGATGTGGTTTGGATGAAAGCTGGAGGCATGTAGGTAAGTATAGTGGTCGGTAGGTTTCCGGTATAGGGTGGTGTTTATGTGACCATCACTTATTAGCACTGTAGTGTCTAGGAAGTGGACCTTTTGTGTGGACTGGTCCAGGCTGAGGTTGATGGTAGGGTGGAAATCGTTGAAAGCTTGGTGGAATTCCTCAAGGGCCTCCTTCCCATGGGTCCAGATGATGAAGATGTCGTCAATGTAGCACAAGTAGCGTAGGGCTGTAAGGGGACGAGAGCTGAGGAAGTGTTGTTCTAAGCAATTATCCGTTATGTTTGAAATTCACCCCATGCTGGGGGCCAGCAAAGTCCTATGGTTTTCAAGTGAATTAGGCAATTCGGCGGTGCATGGACCTTGTGATGGCTGCAGGGAAGAATTTCATCTTATTAGAGTTGTCCAAACTCACCATTTCAGTTTGAATGGGTTTGTACATTCTGAACATTGCCCTAAATCTAAAACAAAACACAGGCTAAAGCATTACATTTTACATGGCTTCAGTCAGAAACCTGGAAAACATCGAGTTTTCCACTAAAAATACAACACAGCTAGGTTTGTCTGAAGTTTGTCTCGGGGTTCTTCCAAATTCCCTGAAAGGTTGGCAGCACTTGGCAAACCTGCCCCGAGTTCTAGGTTTGTAACAAAACTTGTAATACGGAATCATTTGTATTGTTCGAAAAGCTGGTTGCAGTCACACGCTATGTGTTTTAGTAGTTAAATGTAAAGCCATGCATCTAGAAACAAAGAAATGTAGGCCATACTTGTAGGCTGGGGGACTGTATTTGGGAAAGCAGTGACTCTAAAAAGGTCTTTGGATTCATGGTGGATAACCAGCTGAAAATGAGCTCCCAGTGCAATGCTGTGGCCAAAAGGACTAACATTATTATTAATTATTATTTGTGGCAGATCTTAGCCCCCCGGCACGAGGGCCACATTTTACTAAGCACTGGGCAAACCCATAAGAAAAAGATGGTCCCTGCCCCACAGAGCTTACAATCTAAGTATAATATGAGACCATGATGCTTGGATGTGAAAAAAGGAGAATACTGAATAGGAGTAGGGAGGTGGTGTTACCACAATATACAGCAATTGTAAGACCACTGCTGACATTCTGTGCCCAGATTTGCTGGCCACACTTCAAAAAGAATTGAAAAATTGGAGAGTGTTCCAAAAAGATTTACGGTGTGGATAACACACCAAAAAAGTGAGATTTAAGGAGCTCAGTCTATTTAGCTCATCAATGAAAAGATTGAGGTGACTTGTTTATATTCCATAAGTACTTACGTAAGGAGAAGATCTCTGATAAAAGGATAGTTAAATCAAGCAGACAAAGGCATAACAAGATCCAATGGATAGAAGTAGAAGCTAGGAAAATTCAAATCAGAAATAAGGCACAAATCTTTGACAATGGGGAGGGGGTGGTAATTAACTACAGGAATAGATTGCCAAGGAATGTAGAAGATTCTTTATCTTTTGAAGTTCTTATATCAAGATTGGATGTCTTTCCAAAAAAGGTAGGCTTTAGTTTAACTACACGATATTGGGCTTGATGCAGGAACTATTGGGTGAAATTCTAAATTCTACGGCCTGAGTAATTCAGGTAATCAGACTAGATGATCATAATATACTCTCGTCTTAAAATCTATGAATCTTCAGCAGCTCTAGTACTGAGAACATGAAAGTAATGGTGTTATGGCCTTTGCTTCCTGTATATTTTTTATTCCAGTGCACCCGGATAAACATTTCCTTCATTTTAGATTTTCTGATGCAAACAAATGTTTTTTAATTCTATAAATTGATTCAGTGGCTAATTGACAACTAAGGCTGAAATTGTGACTAGTGCTGTGGGGGTGCAGAAGGAAAAGTCCCTCTGGAAGGCTGAGGCCATCCCCCTTCTGATTGTATACATAGCCTCGAAAGGATTAGATGTTTCTCTGTAAATGTTGATTTTTGCCATACGTGCGCAAACTGATGAAAATATATTTCCATCAATAATAGAAATTTACAGATAAAGAAAGAGAAAAATATAGAGCCAAAATCCAGTGATTTCGACTTTTGAATTAGGCTTGTTACAAATGGACTAGTGAATAAAAAGTAAAAACAGATATGATTTGTTGATTTAAGGATATTTACTTTGTATATTTTGATATGTGATGTTGACAATTTGTGTTCTAATGGTTTAATAAAGCTTTACATTTTTGAATCCCAATGCCTACTGTCATTACATAATTCTTACTCGCCATAATTTTCTGCAATTGTGGAAATTTAAATTGATAAAAATTGAAGGAAAAAAATGCTTAAAACCCATAGTTCCACACAACTGTGAAAATGTAAATAGATAAAATTGCTTTAAAATAAACATTGGTGTTATCTGTGAAAATTGTAAAATAAATAAAGATCAGATTCTGCCAAACCTATGTATAAAGCCTCCATTTCTAGTCTTGCAGAGTCATGAGAAATAAGACTGGTGCAGGAGTTAAGTGTGCATTTCCCCCCCCCATTTGTGGAAAGGAAATACTTTTGGACAAGATTTGTTTATAGGCTTTTGTAAGCTGCTTGGGGGAAGTGCTGGGATCCTGGAATAAGTCCCAGAGTATATGCTGTGTGGGCAGGAGGCAGGTGAGGCTGTCAAAGATACACAATAAATGCAATTCATCACATGGCTATGCTGACTTACTATATGGCAATGCAATTTTTCATATGTCTATCATCACCCATACGTGGTTTGTGTGTGTGTGTGTACATCACCACATGTATGCCATGTTCACAGGAGCGCCGCCAGCTTTTCTGCCGTCCCTGGCGGCGGAAGGTCCCGCCCCGAAATGCTGCCTCCCACAGAGGCAGCGGAAGGTCGCACCGCCGAAATACTGCCACGGTCGCCGCCGAAATACCACCGTGGTCGCCGCCTTCCAAATTGTAGCACCCTAGGCAACCGCCTAGGTCGCCTAATGATTTGCGCCGGCCCTGAATGTTCAGCAATTAATACTGTATGCACATGCTTTGCCAGTGAAGCTATTAGATCCTAGCCTCTGCGTCCCCAGAGCATTTTTATTTTGCTTCTAATGGAGCTCTAAGGACATCACGTGACCTAGGACTTTGAAACAATGTTAGCCGCCAAAAGCTGCAATATAAAAGACATTGTGAGTGTGAAATTAATTACCTTGCTGGGGCTAAAGCCAGATTTTCTAGCTAAACTAGGCCAAGGTGAGCCAGGGACATAATTATGAAGGGACTACAACTGCTGTTTAACTCATCGGTAAACCTAGTAAGAGTCAAACCAGTGGTGTGAAGAAATTGTCATAAGCAATATTCTATTTTTTTAGCCATGCAGGAGGCGAATACGTTACAGAATGAGATGGCTGGAAATGAACAGATGAATTAAACATGGTCTTGGATTGAAATTGCAGGTTTAACTCTTGCCAATAAATTATGATTTTGAAATCATAATGATGTTGACTAAGGAATGCACACGCATTAATCAGGTCTCCAGAGAGGGATTGTTACATTGAATAGTCCTTGTTGCCTGGAGTGAGCTTCAGAGCTGAATCCTGACCTGGTATAAATCAGTGTAGATCCATGGGCTTGCAGCACATTGGACTGCTTTGCCTGTTCTCAGCCCACAAATCCATATTCGAACATCCCACTTGCTTCATTGGAATTATACCCTGAGAAGCTGAACAAAAGTTTGTTGAAGGAGAGGGCAATTTGTGTTGCTGGAATTTGATGTGGGAAGAGGCCAGAAGCCAGAAAAGGGATTTGAGGAGAGTTGGTTGAAAATTTTCTGATATAACATTTTCTGTCAGAAAATGCTGATTTGTCAAAACCAATTAATCAAAACCAAAATGATCTATGGGAACATGGCGGTTTTGATGGAAAACAGGCAGGTTTCCAATGGAAATTGGGTAGTCAGTATTCTGATCGAAACCTGCCTGATTCCCTGCCAGTTTGTTCACCTGTTATTTGCCTGGTAAGCTGCTTTGGAGGTAGGTCTTCCCAGCTCCTCGGCAGATGCCAGGTGGGATGTGGGGAAGCCTGGGAAGGTGAGACCATAATTTTTTGAAAAATTCTGTTTTGTTTTTTTCTGAAGTAACTGTTTCAGACACTTCCATTCTGCAGGAAAGTTTCTGACTCTTTGTGTTCCAAATCAGCTTTAAAAAAAAAAGTGAGGAAATGTTAAATTTCCCACAGCATGGACATTCCAGTTCCCACCGAGCTCTTGATTTGAGGAATGTGTGTGGGTGAAGTAGTTGACAGGAGATGGGAGGAAAGGTGCTTGTGAGATGTGGGGATTCCAGGGAGGAGGATGTTAGAATAACAGGTGTGGACAATGATTTTAGCAGCAGGGATCTTATTTTGATGGGAGTGGAAAACGTTTAATGACTTGATGAGAGCATGGCCATGGAAGAGGCTTTTTTTTACAGGGACAAAATGTTCCTCCAAACTCCTCCTAGCAAAATTACTTCAGATACCCCATTCAAACATCAGGCTGAACTTCTGAACTCTGCGGTGTTCACCAATCCCTGCTTTTGCTCCCATTAAAGTCAATTGCATTACACACACACACACACACACACACACACACACACACACACACACACACACACACATATAATTCTTGGTCAGAATGACAATCATGGATGAAACGCGATCTCTGAGCAGATTGCACAGTAAATTGTTGTTGATTTGGCCGGAAGTTGGTATCGGCTGTTCTTATCCTATTTTGTGGTAGAGCATGAGTTTGTTGCAAAAAGAAATATAGCACAGTCCTTCAAAAATCATCAGTTACCAAACCGTGGTATGAGAGATGGCACAGCTCCCCTATACTTGGAATAGAAAATAAACGCAGTATGCAATGACTGCTGGGAAATGTTGATTTTAATAGTGAGCCTTATGTATTTACATAATTTTATTCCTGTGAATAAATCTCACTCCTACCCTACTAACAGAGAATATTTCCCAGAACACAATATTACAATGTACTGTTGGCTAAGATTTGTGAACCAAAATATAGACAGCACCTGAAGAATAAACCCCAGGTTTTACACAAGTCCCAGGGTTGGCTGGGACAGAACACGTAGGTACAATAGCCTTTGCTATGTAAATATCCAGCTGGTAAGCTGCATTTGGTACAGGAAACTAAGCTCCAATGTGTGGAGTCACCTAGTGGATATTAAACATCACGATGTTGGTTATTGTAGTACACTGTGCTCAATAAAGTTTGACAGAACCTCTGCTGAAACAGTTTCCAGAAAATCTGTTAGTTCTTTACCTTTAATATCTGAGCCAGACTACATTAGTAATTAAACCTGCCTGCAACTAGCATAGCCACTGGTCAGCTGTAATTGTATGGCTGATTCCCAAACAAAGCTGTAGCTGCCACAACATTTCTGATGAGTTGAGCCTCAACCCACATTTTAGAAATCAGGTCCTTTTTAGTTTATTTTTTTAAAACGATGCACTGTCAGGAGAAATCTCCTTTGTGCTTGATGCAGTGCTGCAGAACGATGCAAACTTGCTTCAGCCTCTGTGTCACTAGTGCTGTGCCCATGGTTCTGGAAGATAGTCCTCTAGCTCTCTCACTTTACCTTGGGGAGTTGAGATTTTTCTGACTCAAATATTGCAGAAAAACAAACAAAACCCGACAACCTCCAACCCTGGGTCTTGTCTCCTCACATCAAATTATTCTTTTTAACGGGACCCTGTTGAGATAGAAAACATATATAATATCATCACCTTTCATAATCATTTCATAATCCTTAACATCTAGATTAGTAAAGATTTTTCCTAATCAGTTTTACTTTTCAAATGGATGCTGTCTTATTTATTTTAAGATATGTGTTTTCCAAACTGGTGTGTGTGCACAACTGAGAAGGCATAAAGCACTAGTCAGAGAAGGGGCCACACCTCTCGTTATTTTGTTTTAGTTTTCACTTTAAAAAAAAAGTCTCTACTTTTTATGATTATGAAGAAAACATGAAGTGAGTGTAACTTCTGTTTGAGTTTGCAGAGAGCCTGAAACAATAGCTATGAGGTATTAACTGCATGAAATGAATTCATCTGAATTGGTGCTCATTTTAAATGTCAACAGTGTTACAATTTTACTGCTCATCAAAGCTTGTAAGAAAGGAGACGAAATATATTATGATGATCTAAACCAGCATTTCCCAAAATGGTGAGCACTGGGGGACACGGAAGACATATAAAGATGAGTATGACACGGCTGCAAGGAGAAGTGGGATTTGTTTGGTTTCCTTTTCCTGAAAGGGAGGTCAGGCTGAACTTTCAGAAGTTTGGAAAATGCTGCTTTTGATAATAAAACTAAATGCAAGTTATAGTTAAGTTTTACTTCCTGCCTTTTCTGCACTAGTGTAACACTCACTGCTTCCTCGTGGACTTTCATCAGGCCGCAAGGACATGAGTTCATCTTGCAGGCTGTTGCCCTGACTTCCCCAACATCTTAGGGCTCACTTCAACTAAGTATTTGAGTGTGCACTTAAAATTAACAATTTGCCTAAGTTGGGACCTTAATGAAGGAAGCTGTGTGGAGCTGCTATTCCAGATAAAGCCCAGAAACTATTTGCAGTGAACTATTTATCTGACACATCTAGCTTGTTAACTATCTTTGAACAGACTTTAATATAGGTGTACTTGTTCTTTTTCCAACAAATGGTTGATGAGAATATATTTATTTTAGCAGTCTAGGAATTGATTGTGTACTTGTCACTCTGACTGTTGCTTCTGAGTATCTGTAATTAGCTACTCATGCTGAATGATTGGATACCTCCAACCTAAGTTGTATTGTTTCTGCTTCCTAGTTGGCTTACCCACACACACAAGGAGTTTTCAAGATGGCTCCTGCTAACAATTTCAGCACGATTACTTGTGTGAATACATATTTGCATCATCACGCGTGACCTTTTCTCTTTCAACTTTTGGGAACAAAAATTTGCTCTTGCAGAAAACAGAGTAAGAAAGGGGTAGCAAATACTGTTGGGAAGATTGAGCAATATTCACTCCATTTTTATTGTAGACTGTCAGCCAGCTTTTCATGTTGCAGCCATAAAAGTGTTGTCAGTAACAAACACAAAAAAAAGACCCCCAAAATGTTTGACGTTCCCTACAACCAGAGTAGCCTCACCAGCACATTAACATAAATGCACGAGAATATATTTCATCCAAAAAGACACAGATACATGCAGCAAGGCGATTTTTTTGCCATTGGCATTCGCTACCTGGAACCTGGATGTCTTGTGGGGTGAGCGGGAGGTCATGCTGGCTCCCTTCAGTCTGGCTGCTGAAGACTTGGCACAGATTAACTAGCTGCAGCTAAACTGCCACTTCTGGCCTCACTGACAGTCTGGCATGGCTCTTCCTTGCAGGAAGCTGAGTGGCAATCTGTTCGCTTCCCCAGCCCTTCTGAACAGAGCAGCCTTATTTCTTTTTGCTCCAAGCTAGAGCTTTCTAGTCTGTTTCCCTCTGGCAGTGACATCCGTAAGACACCAACATTCACGCCATCTGGCTCCCGTGTCTAGGCTCCCTCTGATGGCAGTGGGAATCCAGGTTCTGTTTCAAATGGATGTGGTCACTGAATTTTCCTTCTACTTTTTCTTCCAATGTTCATGTGGTGCTGGGGCCATGGTATCAGTAGCTTGCCACTGAGATGGCCAAGCCTGAATGGTGCTAGCAACTGGAAATGCTGGTCAAACTGTTGCTTTGCTCATGCTACGTGAATCTGGAAAGAAATATAACCATATACAGACTTACAATATAACCATTAGCATAACTGGTATAACAAAGAGAGAGCTAGCAGTGTGGTGGTAAAAATAACCACGAAATAAGAGTTGCTCTTCAAACATTTATAATTGTATACCATGGAGTGCATGTGCATGACATCCACATGAGTGCATGAAATGGCCAATTGCTGCTCTATCAATAGATCAGACTCTATACCAAGCAGAGATGACCTGTACCTGATGAAGAGGGGGTGGGGGATGGGACAGAGAAGGCAGAGGCTTCAGCAGATGTTACTGATCATGCTCAGTCTGCGTGAGCATGCTCAGTACAAGCCAAGCAGCAAATGGGGGAGGGGGCATGTGAGCCTTTGTGCCCCCCACGTATTGCCTCTGATACCAAGATGAGTTTTTCTAATTAGATGGGTTTGGGCTCAACATTATTTGGCTTTCAGGCTGCTTCTCCCTTCCTCTTCCCGTCTCAAAGAAAAACAACAACCCTGGATCACATCACATCCCCACTGTGGCTTGATTTCTCTGTGTTCAAGGCCCCATTGCTGTACAAGACGTTTAGAACTAAATTATGCCGCAGGGGCCCCTAGTTTACACTGCACAAATGCTGTTCAGTTACTCATTAATTCATCATTGAAATTTCACTCTTATTAATATTTCCTGAACTGCATCACAGTGAAAACATAATTAAGCAGCCATCATCAGCCTTGTCTACTAGTCCAGTACAGATCCTCAGTAGCATGGTGGCACTTCATTCTTGTGACCTTTCCAGCAAAAATGTGCTCATAATCACCACAAAAAGGCAGGTTCTGATGATCTTGCTGCAATGAAATGACAGATAGTTATTCAGTGCCATTTTATAGACTGAACTGCTGCTGAATTGTCTGACTGGGTGGGAGAGAAAAATCAGAAACATAAGGTATACTGAAAGAACTATGTACTACATATCATGGAATCATAGACACTAACAATGAAAAAGACCTCTTAGGTCATCTAATCCGGTAGTTCTCAACCAGGGGTATGTGTCTCCCTGGGGGTATGCAGAGGTCTTCCAGGGGGTGCATCAGCTCATCTAGATATTTGCCTAGTTTGACAACAGATTACATAAAAAGTACAAACTAAAATTTCAAGTAGACAATGACTTGTTTATAGTGTTCTATATGTTCTACCAGCAGTTCTCAAACTGTGGGCAAGTTCATTTTCATGGGGTCCCCAGGGCCAGTGTTAGACTCGCTGGGGCCCAGGGCAGAAAGCCGAAGTTTTTAAGTGTTTCTGACCTCTACTCCCTTTATTAGAGCATTGCCTAGTATACATTTAAATGTCCCAAGTGATGGGGACATTTCCCCAATTTTCTAGGGAATTTATTCGGCAACCTAATAGATCTTGCAGTCAATTTTTCCCAATGTTCAGTCTGTTTTCTTTTTGCTCACATTCAGTATATCATATAAGTGTGTGTGTGAGAGAGAGAAACTGGGAAAGTAAAGCAAATTTTTTAGAACATTTGCTTTTTAGAGGCATATTCTGATGTAAACACTGGACCGTCAATCTGAAAATACATATCAGTCTCCATGCATAGTCTCAGCGGTGGGTTTATTTTTGCTATGTATTCCGCCATCCAACCTTGATATTGTGCACTGTGCATTAAAGGCTTTAACAAACCAGAGGCAGTGAGGAAGGGAGATTACAGTTTAGATGGTGACACCCTAAGCTGTGCAGTAAGGTACAGTTACGTATAGGTTTGTCACTGAATTAGCTCTCAGGCGATATAGGTTCAATACTGTGACTTTGGACAGTAGAGTAAATGTTGGAAGACCGAGAGGTGTCTGGCTCTCACTCAGAAATAACCTTCCCCTTAATACTGCGGTTCTCAAAATTATTTGCACCGTGACCCCCCTTCTGACAAAAAAATTACTACACGATCCCAGGAGAGGGGACTCAAGCACGAGCCCACCCAGCCCTGCTGCCCCAGGCTGGGGCCAAAAGCTGAAGCCCAGAGGCTTCTGCCCTGGGCAGGAGGCATATTACCTTAGCCCCCGTTCCCAGGGCTGAAACCCTGGGGCTTCAGGCCTGGGCGGTGGGGCTTGGGTTTCAGCTTCAGCTCCGGGCGGTGGGGCTCGGGCTTTGAATTCGGCCTCAGCCCTAGGCCCCAGCAAATCTAACACCAGCCTTGGCGACCCCTTGAGAACCCCTGCCTTAATATCAAATTGAATCATGTTTACTGCAGTAAATACACAATTTTGTAATAGTCCCAGGAAATATATATCCACCATAAAAATAAATGTACCCAAAATAGAAAATAATTGGCAGCTAGGTTGTTTCTGTTGTTTGCCAGTGATGTGCAGGAAAGCAACCGAGATCGGCACTAGCGATAAGAGAACTGTGGTGCGGATTGAAAAGGGGAACTTTACCCTATATAGGGATATTTGAGGGAATAGCTGAGTACAAGATGGCTTGGACTCCAGTCCATTTCTGCTAATCAGGTTCCATAAGGAGTAGTTATGTGTCTGCACTGAAAATAAAATGACAGTTGACCCAAGGTGCCAGAAATACATTTTCAAATGTCTTGGAAACAGCTTTTATTCTTGACTCTTCAAATATCATCTAAATGGCAGAGAGAGTCTATAACCATGCTCAGACAATTTTGCTTTAGCAAGTTGTGTGTGTATGTTCCCAGTAATTGAGGCCACACTGTCAGATGAAAATGCAACAGGAATCTCATACCTTTTAATAACTCATTAAACAGTCCCACATTTCCCAGGATGCTTTTCAGAGAAACTTAATAAAATGACCAGTAGTTTGACATTACCACTCTCCGTGTTTTGATCAAAATATACAGAGATGAGTATGTCTTGACACTTCCCAGCTACTTATAGGCTGGTATTTCAGTCCCAGAGCACTCCATGAAATACAGTTAGGGTTCCTGGGTCAACACCTCATCTTACTCAGAATCTTACAATCCATACAAGCTTTCTTCATAAACCTAATAATGCCATCTTCCCAAAAAAATGACTAACATTAACTAACATGACTAACAGCTTGTACTGGAAAGCTGAAAAAACAATCCTTTGCCACTGTTAGATTTAAAGTTATGTTTTCATGTAAAAACTTGTTTTCTTGCAGCATGCTTCAAACTTACTTGGCTCCTTGATTTGCCATATCACATATTGAAGCACCAACTGTGGCTAAGAGTTAAAAAGGACATGAAGGTACACTAATGCATTATACCAGGGGTGGGTAAACTTTTTGGCCCGAGGACCACATTGGGGTTGCGCAACTAAATGGAGGGCCAGGTAGGGAAGGCTGTGCCTCCCCAAACAGCCTGGTCCCTCTACCCCCTCCCACTTCCCGCTCCCTGACTGCCCCCCTCAGAATCCCAAACCCATCCAACCCCCCCTGCTCCTTGTTCCCTGACTGCCCCCTCCCAGGACCCCTGCCCCCATCCAACCCCCCTGCTCCCTGTCTCCTGACTGCCCCGACCCCTATCCACACACCCCCTGATAGCCCCCCACCCAGGACTCCCACCCCCTATCCAACCACCCTCTGCTCCTCGTCCCTGACCACCCCGTCCCGGGGCCCCCAGGCCTTAACTACCCCCTAGGATCCCACCCCCTTATCCAACCCCCCCGCTCCCTGTCTCCTGACTGCCCCAACCCCTATCCACACACCCCCTGATAGCCCCCCACCCAGGACTCCCACCCCCTATCCAACCACCCTCTGCTCCTCGTCCCTGACCACCCCCTCCCGGGCCCCTAGCCCCTAACTACCCCCTAGGATCCCACCCCCTTATCCAACCCCCCCGCTCCCTGTCCCCTGACTGCCCTCCTGACCCCATCCACATCCCTGCCCACTGACAGGCTCCCCGGGACTCCCTCTCCCAACCCTCCCTGTTCCCCAGCCCCTGACCACTGCCCCAGAACCTCCACCCCATCCAACCGTCCCCCTCCTCCCTGACTGCCTCCCAGGACCCCCCGCTCCCTTATCCAACCCTCCCACCCCCTTACCAGTAGCAGGAGCTTGCAGCCGCGACAGCCGGCTAGAGCCAGCTGCACTCCCCACGCTGTCCAGTGGGAGCAGCGGGCCAGATCGCGGCGGCATGGCTGAGGGGACGGAAGACCGCGGGGGAGGGGTCAGGGACTAGGATCCCCGGCCGGGCGCTCAGGGGCCGGGCAGGACGGTCCCACAGGCCGGATGTGGCCCACAGGCCGTAGTTTGTTCACATCTGCATTATACAAAGAAACCCGAATGTTAGTTCTTCTAATCTGTTGAGCAGTTATCCAGCCAGTCTAGAAAACGTGGGCTGTAATGTATATAGCCATTAGTCTGCATATTAAAACATCACATATCAGTATTGCAATAAGAGGGATGACTGCAGCATGTGTAGACGTACCTGTGCTAGGTTCGATCTAAGTAGCTCGAATAACACCAGCAGTGAAACCGTGGCAGCACAGGCTGTACGAGCCTGCCTGGAATCCTGGGTATGTGCCCATGTCACCGCAGCTTTGCTGCTGCTGTTATTGGAGCTAGCTAGATCAAAGCTTGAGTATGTCTGCATGTGTTGCAGTCCGGCCTCTGACTGCAGTGCAGATGTGCCCTTAGTTGTATGAGCTTTTCTGATACGCAGTGCCTCGGTCCTTATGTTCACATTGCTTTTGTTTCTTTGCTAATAACAGATCAGCTCCAATGAAAAGTGCTGGGTTTATGGCATTGCAAACTAGACTCTTCTGTCTCTAGAAGAAGTACAGTACAGGCAGCAGTTTCCCTACACGGCGCTGCCAATACCTCAGTCTTTAAATAATGGGAGCTACTGAGGGCCTGAGTAGGGGGGCATAAGAGACCAGAAAGAGGTATTCTTGGCATTAATAGGCACTAATAACCTGTTTTCTGCCTCAACTGCCAAATC
Source organism: Trachemys scripta elegans (assembly GCF_013100865.1). Classification (NCBI taxonomy): domain Eukaryota; kingdom Metazoa; phylum Chordata; order Testudines; family Emydidae; genus Trachemys; species Trachemys scripta. The sequence goes on from NC_048299.1 coordinate 82,540,642, forward strand.
TCCTAACACTCTCTGGAACTGCAGGGGGTGAAGTGGTTGTTAATTCTCCAATAGCCATTTGGCCCCTGGTCTCTCTGCTGAGACTGTCACAAAAGGGCTAGACTTGGGTGCAGAGTAGCCATCCCTGCAAGGACCCTGAGTGGAGAGGAATGACTGAAGATGTTACAGGGCAGCCATCCATCGTATCCATGAGGGTACCTACTCCTAGAGCTGCATAGCTGCTTTGCAGGGGCAGTGTACCAGTCTGCATCTGTAGATATGAATACCTTTTGACAGGGGCACAGAATAACAACACTAGACCAAAAGTGTGGCCATTCCAGAGGTGGGAATGATATGTGGATGTTGAATGTTTATACAGAAAGGCCACTTATGTGCTATTATATTCTAGTCTGCACGGTGTCAACTGCCTCAGTGCTAGAGGCCATGCCATATAGGCTGGATGTTTAGCCAAGTTTCACACATCTGGCCTTTTGGTTCTCTCCATTGGTCCAGATACTCTCCTGATAGTAGTACTGACTGACAATATATTAGGTAGCACTGTTGCCATTGGCTGCAGGCTGCACAGATGGTGGTTGGCAGGCTGCGAGCAGAGACAGAGGAACAAATGACTGGTGTGCTCTGAATCACATGCAGTGTCTCTTGGCCGCACCCAACTGCTAACCAGTATTCTCTCTCTCTGGACCACTCCCCGATCAATGTAAGTGACTGTTTAAGTAATTCTCTTTAATGACTGCACAAGGTGCTGTTACAGCAGTGCATAGTGATGGCAATACACTAGCATTCTGATTGGGTAGGATTTTTTTACCCAATTTATACAAGTCTCAGACTGTGTCTACACTTACGGCGGCATGTAGAGTACAGGCACTACCTGTTTTGCTACATGCTGCAGTGGAAGGCAGGCTGCATCCACACTTGTCACTGCGGTGTGTAGCTGCATGTAGCATTGAAAGGCTCAAGTAGCTGTGAGGCAGTAGGGAGCATTTCCCCGCTGCCTCCTCCACTGTCAGACCCTTTTCTCTGTGGCTGGGAAAGGCTCTGGCATCAGGGAGACGGCGGGATGCTACACTGCTAAAAAGAGCAGTGTAGACATGGGAGGCACGGCTTGGCTGCGTAGTGAGCCATGTAGGGTGTATGCCCTAGGGTTCAGGCATGTAGGGCACTCAACTCTACTTGCCTAAGCTCTGCCTTACCATCTATGCTGCTATTTATACCCATGCTTGCTGGGCGTGCAGTTTCTGTCCACTACACGCCACCGTAAGTTCAGACATATTTTAAATGAGATTATGCCAACTGCAGGACAACAGAGAAATGGACCCCACATATCTGTCACTAATGTGAATACCTGCCGCTGTGCACCAGGGTAACATTTTCAGACATTCCTAAGTCACTTGGAAGCATGAGTCCCCATTGGCTTTAAAACCCCCAATGAAAATAGAAAAGAGAGTTGAATCTAGCCAGCATTGAAAGTCTGATTAGCAAATTGAGGTTTGTTTAATAAATAGAAAAAGGGACTAAGAACATATTCCAAAATCGGAAACTATTTAAATAATGTAAATGATGGGATTCCATTCTACATTTACTCCTCCATACAAGTATAAACAACTAATCATTTAGTAAGATAAAATCTTTAAAGAAACAGAACATAAAGCAATAGATATAGTTCCAGGGTGACTTCATGTTTCTGGCTAATAAAGAGTAACCAACAGCAATAAGCAACTTGAGCACCAGCACACCTGACGTCCCCGGGGATCGTGAGTGGCAGGACACACTGGTCAACTAAGTGGCTCTATAAGTTTAAAAAAAAAATCTGGAGGAGAAAAAGTGTGGTAAAAATAGGAGCTGTGAGAGCCTGGAAAATTGCTACCTGGTGAGCAAATTCACTTGCTGCTGCTTTTTAATTAAGGAAAGAAAAAAAACAACAACCCGTCCAAACAGTTTAGTGGCCCTAAGGAGAGCTTGTTTATGAGCTTGATCCTGTACTCTGTGTGCAGCCACAATTGCCTTTGAATTTGGAGCACAGACGGCAACAAGGCTCTAATTGAAAGTTACTATTTGTTACCTGAAAGTCTGGCCACTTCTGCTCCCACACTGCTTTGAGACACAGATGGTCCATGGAAGCTGTCATTTGATTTTACATGGGTAGTTTACACTTTATCTGCATCACTAAGGGCTGATATCCTTACAAGAGTCTCATTGAAATCACGGGGGCCACTTGTGGAATAAAGTGGTAGGTGCTTCTCAATATGAAAAAGCAAATGACAGCAAAGAAAGATAGTGCTCTTATTTTGCCCCCCAGACTCCACCCCCCGGTTATAGAATCTCACCTTATTCTGTAATTCAAATATATATATTTTTAAAAATTCACTTCTTTCCTGTCCATTTTACACTAGAGAATCTCGCCTCAGCTCCATTCTCAAACCAAGGTCTTTATAGGTGAATCTCATTTACCGAAAGTGAACATCCAAAAGTTTCATAAAATCTGAACATAAGAACGGCCATCCTGGGTCAGACCAAAGGTCCATCTAGCCCAGTATCCTGTCTTCTGACAGTGGCCAATGCCAGGGGAAATGAACAGAACAGGTAATCATCAAGCAATCCATCCCCTGTCGCCCATTCCAAGCTTCTGGCAAACAGAGGCTAGGGACACTTCAGAGCATGGTTTTGCATCCCTACCCATCTTGGCTAATAGCCATTGAATTTAAAAAAAAATATTATCATAATCCTTCACCAGGACTTTAATTGTACCATTTTACATCGTTCATCCTCACTTCGTATCAGCTAGCAGATGAAATAATAATTTTTTATTACTTTATTCTTCACTCTTGGCTACTTAAATTCTCATCTTTGAATCTTGTACAGGAATTAACTTGTTTTCCTTAGTATCAGGACCCATAACTATGTTGAAAGATGTAGTTTCATTTCAGATAATATCCCAAATCTGGGGAAGATCCTTCCACTTGTCTTGAAAATACCTTTAGTATTAATTGCTCAACCCTGGATTTTTTCTTAATTAGCTGAGAGTTCAAGGTAGATAATGTCGTTAGCCCCTTTTTTCTTATAATTAAACTCCATAGAGCAATTCATCATTCAGAAGTCATCACAGATTGTATTGCGTAGCAGCAGCATCCTGGCAACGTTTGTGATCCAGCCAATGGTCTCCTATGCCTTCCATTCCATACAAGCCTTGTGCCTGGCTGGCTCTTTGCAGACTGCACACTGAGGACCCAGATCACATGGCTTCCCTCCAAGTCTACTACAGACCTTATACGAAATGGAACCTATAGCCGAGTAGCTAGCCAGGAAAACTGAGAACACAATTAGCTCCTCTTGTATAAATGATCTGGATATCATATAGTCAGGGAGGGGAAGCTGCAATAGCCTGCTACTAGGCTAGAGAACACAAAGACATTTTGTATAAAAGGAAGTTTCATAGTTCATAAAATTGGAATGTACTTGTGTGTGTGTATATGGAATACTTTGTGAGGGGCTGGATGATGTGGTAATGGACTCTGTAGCTCTTTGCTCTAGGTTATTGCTTTGACTCCAGCTCGGGTCAATAGTAACTGCAAACTGTTATGCTCTGGTAGCTGTTTTGTGGCCTGTGTGAAGTGAGTTAGTGGTCTCAGTCCAATTCTTGTGAACAAGCTGTCCATAACATAAAAACACTCACAGCAATAATTGGTCCCCCTGTTGGCAATCTCAGCAGAGAGGCCAAAAGGTTGAATGGGTCATGGAGACTGAATTCTCATGTTGGCAGGGCAGTATGCAGGAAGTTTGCATTGCTGCTGCTCGTGCCATGCCTGCTATGTGGCTAACTGAAGGACTTTAGCCTCAAGGACTATTTATCTGGTACCTCCCTCAAGCATTACATTCACTAAAACGAGGAGGAGAAGGCTTTCCTCTGTTACAACCTTACACTCGTTACCTACATGTTTATCATTCAGGTCTGCGTTATGATTAGTCCTGGACAGGTATGCAAGAGGGGCATGGCCACAAAAACCTCCCCTTTGTCCCACCAAATATGGGCAGTGGGGCTAATAATAAATGAAGTCCTTCCACTCACTGAGTGCGAAGACTGCTCCAGGCTGGTGCCACTGGTGGTGCTATCTCGGACATACATTGGTTTACAGCTGCGTAGGATCTGACTAGCACTAATCACAGCACTCAGCAGTCCAGCCCCTGCCCTCTTTACACAGAAAAAATGGCAGCTCGAGTAACGAGTGGTGGCGCACTACAGCCCAGCAAGCTGAAAACATTATTTCAGCATATCAATATAGATTAGTAACACGGAGGCAGATTCTCAAATCAGGGGCATTACGTAAAACAAGAGAGAAATACGAACATAGGTGTAGAAAAGTATCGTAACCCACACTAACCTGTTGTCTCTTTGTCTCCCTCTAGTGGCTGGACCACATATATAACTGCTACTAAATTCACAAACCACGTATGCAGTGTAGTTGTAACTGTGTGGGACCCAGGATATTAGAGAGACAAAGTGGGTGAGGTAATATCTTTTATTGGACCAACTTCTGTTGGTGAGAGAGACAAGCTTCTGAGCCACAGGCTTCTCTCACCAACAGAAGTTGGTCCAATAAAAGATATTACCTCACCCACCTTGTCTCACAAACCTTGACCTTTAGCTCCAGTAATGGAAGGTCATGGGTTTTAAATCTAGAAGTCCAGGTTCAGTTCCCCAGACAAGCTGTCCAGGGGCATTTCCACAGTAGCACATCATGTATCCTGCCTCTTTCAGTGGCTAATGCCTGATGCTTTAAGTAAGGGGGAAAAAAACAAAGGAAAACAAACAAAAACCAGACTAGCAACAAAAGCCAACCCCACGCACCCCATTGTGGAATGTTGTACGGGGGACCATTCCTTCCTGGTCACTCTCTGAGCCCTGGGAGTTGATTGTCTCTGCTGACCTTCCATTAGGATGAAATGTTTAAAGAACTTATTACATTTATTGCCAACATCACTTTCTATACAGAACCCGTTTAGTTGCCTACATCATATGCTACATTTAGAATATCTTCAGTGTTGCCAGGGTAACAGTTTCTGCTTAAGCATAGGTGAGACTGTAAGTTAATTTTAAATGAGCTAAACTGAAGGAGTGTGTGTGTGTGTGTGTATATATATATATATGGGGGGGAAATACCCCAAATCATCCCACACTGTACAGATCTATGGATCGAATCAATTTTGTAAGTACATTTCTAAAGCCACTTTACACCCTGAAGCTATGTCTTCTTCCTAATAAAAAGCTGTTCTCGTCCTGTTTCTTTAAACTTGCATTGCCAGCTATGGTAGTAATGCTACAAAGCCTTGATGTATTTTTCTTTTCAATCTTCCCCACGTACCTGTAATACTCTGTTGTTGTGCTGCTGAATACTGTGCATATCATGGTGTCATAGGGGATGAATAATTTCTGTACCCAGCACACCCTTTTAGATGCACAGAAGATTAATGTACATGGTGGAGCAAAAGAGATCAGTTTGGTGTAAATGGCCAATCATATGTCCTTCAAATCATGGTCCGAACTCTGCTTCCAGTTACACCCATGCAACCCTGGGTCCATATTTTTGATAGAGTTAGGCTATATTAAATTACCAAAAGACAAAAAGATTGAAATATTCTGTTTCTGTTATCATTATGTAAAAACAAAGAAAAGATTGGACATTAAAATCATTGTCATAAGTGGTGCAACTCACATAAGGATCACAGGATTGAACCCTTTCACTTCTTGTTGGTCCAATCAAACAAAGATTTATCTGTCTAGGTTCTATAATTGGCACCTCTCACCATTGTGTGTGTATGTGTGTCTAGTCCATTAAATAAATATCAGGGTAACAATAACAGTTCCAGGAGCACACTTAAACATTCACCTAGTCACTTAACGCTCTGTAATCCCTGCTTTGTATCGGTTAGCTTCTATGTAATATACAATTTGCAGCTCAAGAGCTGGCAACTGAAAAAAAAAAAGTAAGGGGAGGTTTATACAAATACATTTATGACATCAATAACAATTGCTGTGGGAGACATGATATATATCATTAGTGACCTTTAGTAAGGCAGTGGGGGTTGATCATTGTGTTCTAAAATCTGACGAACAAGAGGACATAATTATTTAGATTTTTGTAATAAGCAGTTGCTTGGTTACCAGCTTTTGCAACTCCTTTGAAAGCACAGATAGAACAAAAAATAAATAAATTAATCCTAGGTATTTTTCTTCCTTCCATTTTGCTTACAATGACACACATACAAACCGAAATAAGAGATTTACCTCCTATTTCTGCGTTCATGGTCAACTATTTGCTAAGCAATAAGACCTGAAAGACCAAAGCAAAGCTCCAACGTGCATGAATTGGCAATACCACATTTTCTTGTTTCCTTTTTTTTGTTTGAGTTTTCAAATCTGCCTCATCCATTCCCATCTCCTTTGCCATTTTTTCTTCACTTGCCTGCTTCTTCTGAGCTGTAACTTCTAGAGTATCAAGTCTATAATATATTATGAAGATGCAATACCATACTATAAAAAGGCTGTGGAAATTTTTGCAGCTTTACACCTGTTGACTTATTCACGTGTGTTTTTGAATACTGACCTGTATTCTGGTTCATGATGGCAATGTGGTGTTCCATTCAAAATAAGTATTCAGTAAGGCTAATTAACTGCATTGTCGCATGATTGCAATGCCAGTCATAGTTAAAACTACAAGACAAGGGAAGACATGGCTGCTGACATGATGATTATTAAATTGTTTCCTTCTCTAAACCGTCTGGGTTACTTATAATTGACACTGATACATTCGTGAGTATCCAACTGCCCTATGGTACCTGCTGACCTGCAATTAGGATGACTATTTTGCTATGTATACTACAAATAGCAATGTTGTTATATTTATATGATACCAAAATTTTGCTATGTACTTTATAGACTAGTATGAGAACGAAGTTCCTACCTTGTAGAATGTAGTTACAATCCAACCAGACAACATACAGCTGAAAAATGGGAAGCATCACAAGGGAAGGGATTCTTTATGGAACTAGTGTTATGAGGAAGAGCTTTAAGGAGGGAAATAAGAAACACATCAGAAAGGGTTCTGAGCATAGGGAGCTATGGGAAAGAAAATAGGGTAATGGGAGTTACAGAAGTAAATTAAGGGGATGGGTAATTGTGGGGTTTAGATGGCATGAAGGAGGCAAGGGTAAGAAAGTGATACTGCAGCTAGGGTGACCAGATGTCCCGATTTTATAGGGACAGTCCCGATTTTGGGGTCTTTTTCTTATATAGGCTCCTATTACCCCCCCACCCCCGTCCTGATTTTTCACACTTGCTGTCTGGTCACCCTAACTGCAGCTCCTTTGCTGCCTGACAGTGTCTCTTTTACCCTAAGGTTCATTTACATCATACCGGTGGTGTAAAGGGTGTTAGTGAAATTGAGACTCTAACTCACAAACTCTGAAATGTGGTGCTTCTAGGTATAATATTATAAGGATTGGTTTGTGATATTCCCACTGACGGCATAGGTGCCGGCTTTCAATTGTCCTGGGGGGTGCTCAACCCCCGCTCAGCTCTAGGTCCCACCCCAGGGGGTCTGCGGACCATAGGTTAAAATCACTGTTCCAAATAAAGGTTACAGAAGTGGTATAAGGTCAAACTTACCCACTTCCTTTGGTTTGGCATGATTGGTAACTCATATAATAAAACTTAAACCTATTTTGCAGCTTTCTCCCTAAGCCTGGCCATTTCTAACTGTGATAGATTAATCTGTCCATGATTCACATTTGGCGTAAAGTAGAATTAATGTGAAGATTGAATCATGAGAATTACATAAGCCCTGCCTCCTTCAAAGCAGAGTGAGCTTGACTCAGTCTAACACCCCCAGCCAGGACAATTAACATGATAGTTTGGAGAAAACAAAGGGTAGATGATCTCTGGGGTGTGGGATGATATTTGGGGTAAATAGATGCAAAGATGGTAGGGAAAAAATAGGAATTGAAACTGTTTACCCCAAGCAATGAATACAGTCCTGAATGGATTTGGAATACAGACATGCAACGATAGACTCTCGGGAGCATCACTCTGAGGAGTGTGTTTCTAGTATGATAGATAAAGTCAGGCACACAAAAGGGAAACAAAAATTGTATAACCGGTCAGGTCTGGGGGAAAGGATGAGATAAGATACCTGGAAGCAAAGGTTATCTTTCTGACAGGCTGCCCTGCTGAAAGGGGGAAAAGAAGGTGTTTCTCTTGCCACATATGATTTTTTTTATTGACTGTAACTGAACCTAAAATGAAGCTAATTATAAGAACTGCTGCAGAATGTCACACTAGATGTTATGAGTTTGAGGGGCAGATTCTCTGTCTTAATATGCTGCCTTTGCTCTGCTCCAGCTTGTGCTACGGTTGGGATTTGCGCAAGGGGTTAGGGCTGATTGAAAAATGAAATTTCCGTCCCACTGTTCAATATTTCAACATTTTTCTTTGCCTTGAATCTGCATGAAAAGTTGAAATATCAAAACTGTTCACAGACCATGGAATGAAACGTTCTAAAATGTTTTTATTGGGAAATATTGAAATATGGAAGTCTTATGTTGCGCCATGGCAGCTCAACCATAGAAATCACAGTGAAACATGGAAGATGTAGTCTGTCTAGGAAGCTGGGCCTATAGGAGATAATGGGAGCACTGGGGACCCAGAACTACAACTTTTAGGAGGCACTGCGGAGGCTTAGGTAGATGCTTAGATTAACATTGACATGAAACAAAATGTTCCATTTTGATTTTCCCAGTGGAAAATTTCAATTTAGATGAAACGCCATTTTCTGATGGGAAAATATTGCATTGGAACTTTTTTGACCAGCTGTAGAGAGAATCCAGTTCCCGGACAGCTGGTGTACCCAGCAGAAGCGTAATATTCCAGAGAATCTGAACCTTCCCTTGAGTGAGTTGCCCAGAGTCACACAGGAAGCTGATGGCAAAACTGGGATTAAACCATGTTTCTATTTTTTAATCTAATCTCCTCTCTCTAAATTTAATCCTTGTTTTTAATTGGATCACTTGAGTCTTTACACTCTTGTTTGGGAATTTTACACAGACAATCCTAGAGATGCAAAACATCCTTCAACCTCTAGGAGGAGGCATGAAAGGAGGAATGGCTGGATTCTGCCTCATTAGAGATTCTTTGGTAAAGAATTTGGACTAAGAAGGTGTTTTGCTTGCAAGACTGTTGTCTGACTGATTTTTAAAGGTCATCAGATAAAATTAGGATTTCCTGCAGGATCTCCCTGTCTGTATTCCTAGCTCCCACTGTGATGTTGCACCCCATAATGCTTTATGGAAATATGCTTATGAATGTAAATATGACATAACTGGAATATACAAAAACAACAGAGTCTGGTGGCACCTTAAAGACTAACAGATTTATTTGGGCATAAGCTTTCGTGAGTAAAAACCTCACTTCTTCGGATGCATAGAGTGAAAGCTACAGATGCAGGCATTATATACAAACACATGGAGAGCAGGGAGTTACTTCACAAGTGGCGAACCAGTGTTGACAAGGCCAATTCAATCAGGGTGGATGTAGTCCACTCCCAATAATAGATGAGGAGGTGTCAATTCCAGGAGATTTGATGACACCTCCTCATCTATTATTGGGAGTGGACTACATCCACCCTGATTGAATTGGCCTTGTCAACACTGGTTCGCCACTTGTGAAGTAACTCCCTGCTCTCCATGTGTTTGTATATAATGCCTGCATCTGTAGCTTTCACTCTATGCATCCGAAGAAGTGAGGTTTTTACTCACGAAAGCTTATGCCCAAATAAATCTGTTAGTCTTTAAGGTGCCACCAGACTCTTTGTTGTTTTTGTAGATACAGACTAACACGGCTACCCCCTGATACTTGATAACTGGAATATGTTTTATGTTACATGACATATGTAGCATAAAACATATCTCTGCAAAGGTTATGATCTACTGAATATATTCATCCTATTTGTATACATGTGTCATTTTTGTATTCAAAGTTATGAATATTGGCTGTATACTTGTTTGAGTTTAAGTAGCCTTAGTAAAACATTTGGTCAGCTTCTCGAGAAAGGAATGTGCAAATTAAGTGCCCAATCAAAAAACACTTAACTGACAATGGATCTTGGAAGACTGCAATCCACATAAGAAGTCTTCCTGGAGACATTCAAGATAGCATGTGGGCAATGGCTGCTGCCTGTAAAAACTGGTCATGCATGGACATGTGACTTGCCCATGTGACTCCAAAACTCCATCTTGGAGCTGGATTTTGCATAGGAGAGAGGAGGGGGTCTCTATCCACAAGAGAAAGTCTATTTAAGCCCCTGGGAAATCCCTCCATTTTGTCTTCAGCTGGCTCAAGAGAGAGCCTCTCCACCCCAAAGAATACCTGAAAGAAATTGGAACAAAGAACAGTAACCATGGAGGTGTGAGTAATTGCTGGACTCAGACTAGGAGGAGGCTAGTCTGTAAAAGAAGCTTACTGGAACATCTCTGAGGGTGAGATTTCATCTGTAATCACTTTCTTACTGTATTAGGCATAGACTTGCGTGTTTTATTTTATTTTGTTTGGTAATTTACCTTTTTCTGTCTGTTATCACTTGGAACCACTTAAATCCTACTTTTTGTATTTACTAAAATCACTTTTTACTTATTAATTAGCCCAGAATATGTATTAATACCTGGGGGGCGGGCAAACACCTGTGCATACTTCTCTATCAGTGTTATAGAGAGTGGACAATTTATGAATTTATCCTGTATAAGCTTTACACAGGGTAAAATGGATTTATTTGGGGTTTGGACCCCATTGGGAGCTGGGCATCTGAGTTTTAGAGACAGGAACACTTCTTAAGCTGTTTTCAGTTAAGCCTGCAGCTATTGGGGGACGTGGTTCAGACCTGGGTCTGGGTTCATAGCAGGCTAGCGTGTCTGGCTCAAACTGGCAAGGTTTGGCAGGGAAAATGGGTTAGAAGTAGTCTCAGCACGTTAGGTGGCATCCCCAAAGGGGTTTCTGTGATCCAACCCATCACACCCACCTTTCATATACTGGTAGAAATAACAAACTGCACTTCTCAAATGAGTCAGCAGAATCTACTCAATCAGCTTGATGCAGGGTTACAACTCTTTCTTACAGGGTCGACAGAAATGCCCTGCATCCCTATACCAGGGCACAGATCCTGCCATGCTGTTATATCCCTCTCTTGGTACTGCTGAACCATTCCTGCCACAAATGGCAAAAAATGGTAACTGATGTAATGGTTTGTGTCACTTTATTGGTGGATTGTTAGTCCCCTTTCCTTCTGGTTGGCTTTGAAATGGCTCCTCTGCAAAACATCCTTCCCCTTTTTTGAGTCAGCACCTACGACTCTGTCTCTTGATCTTTCATCCTATCATTGTTCAGCTCACTGACTCCCACATGCACAAAAAGCTTGGGAATTTGTTTGTTTTTTGGAACCATTAAAACTATTACTATTCCACAGGACCTGCTTTAGGTATGCAGAGTCCTTTGTGAAATAACACCATTGCCAGGATCTATCTAGCTCTTCCTCACCTGTTTCAGAGTAACAGCCGTGTTAGTCTGTATCCGCAAAAAGAAGAACAGGAGTACTTGTGGCACCTTAGAGACTAACAAATTTATTAGAGCATAAGCTTTCGTGGACTACAGCCCACTTCTTCGGATGCATATCATATTTGTTAGTCTCTAAGGTGCCACAAGTACTCCTGTTCTTCTTCCTCACCTGGCCACTTTCCTCTTTAACCTCTCTGGATACTTACCAGCCCAACTTCCATTCCTTAAGATGTGGTGATCTCACTTGCATCCTACCTGCTTCAGGCCCCATGGCTTTGAATGATTCACCTACATGACCTGGGAAAGCAGGAGAGGAACTAAAGTACATCTTTCCAATCAGAGAGAGGGGAAAGGCACTTAAGGTACTTACTCTCTGACATGGCCCACTGGCATTAGAGTCAGAAAGGACCATAGAATGGGACTCAGAAGTTGCTCTGGATGGTGAATCAGGCGTGCGGGGTGCAGGGAGAGAGGTTACTCAGGCTGTAAGAATGAGTGATGTATCAGGATGCTCTCTGTTCCAGTTGCCCCAATTCTGCTGTTCTAGTTCCTACCTCATGCCAGTACCGTGATGTTAACCAGGTCAACTTTCATCAGCTCCCTTGCCCTATGTCTTGAGTGCCAGGGATCCAAAGGTGTGAGAACTTTAATAATTAGATCTGAAAATAGCTAAAATAAAACACAGAGTAAAATTTCAAACATTCATTGAAATTTACTGCAAAAGCCTTCATCACAAGAGCTGCTTTCACGGTGACTTCAAAATTAAACCAAAATCAGTAAGACGGGCAGAACTTCTCTGTATCATTCTCGCAATTTGGAACGGCTGCTCTTCATATTCCCCTCTGCCCTTTCCTGGCAGTATCAGTGAGGTCTGCTAAGAAGTCAAAAACAATGAAACCTACATTGTTCCCAGTCTGCAAAAGCCCAGATACGTGACACTGAGTTTTACAATGTGTGACAGGCTTGAAATGTGGACTCAGCTAAAAACTGAAGCAGAAGAAGTTTGAAAAATGTATTATTCACTTACTTCACATGAAGATATATGTGGCCTGAGTTTTAAGTAGAGTTGAGTGGGAACTATATTCTTCTTTTTACAGAAAAATCCATCCTTCTGCCATTTTTTCCAAAATGGAATGAAAACTTTTGAAAATTTGAAATTTTCCACCAAATGAAATTCTAAAAAAAATAAAATAAAAATCTTGTTTTGCCTGGATCAAAATGTTTCATTTTGATAAAATTGTTTCATTCTGATTTTGATTCTTTAAAATTTTGTATTATAAAATTTAAAAAAACTTAAAACAAAAAAGGGTTTTGAAATGGAATACTTGAATGTTCCACTCCTCCAAAAATTTGTGAGAGAACATTTGGTCAAAATTGACTCATTCATGAAATGTTTCATTTTTGACAAATTGGCATTTTGTAGTTGAAAATTGTTACATTGGAAAATATCCTACCAGCTCTAGTCTCAAGACTTTGCGGGTGCGGGGGAGGGGGAATTTTTCCAAAGCTTCTAGGAACACAAGTTCTAACAACAATCAATGGGACTTGTGCTCCTAAGTCACTTAATTACTTTTTTACAAATCCCACCCTCTCATGTTAAACTATAGTAGTAATGAGGTGGAGGTAAATTTGGGTCATAAAATAGTCCTGTAACTCATGAGGTGCAGTTGAGAGGTAACTTCTGATGGAAGGCAACGGTGTTGGTAGGCACAGAAAATAGCCCCCTCATCTTTCAGACCCAAAGAGGATGAAAATAGAAGAACCATGATAATAATGGCTCAAAATCTTCAGAGAGAGTAGAGTTTAGCCAACATGGCATCCTCCTCCTCCTCCTCCCCTCACTGTAACATCCTTCCAGACAGTGTGGATATGTCTATATTGCAGCGAAGAGTGAACCTCACAGCTCAGATAAGCAAACTTGCAGTAGCAGGATTCAAGTTAGCACTCTAAAAATAGAAGTGTGAATGTTGTGTCCCCTAGGCTTGAGAGCCCAAGTTGCAATGTCCTGTACAGTAACAAGTAGTGGGTGCTTTCACTAATGCTAGGCATTCTGCATTGTGAAGTAATAAAGATGAATTATTTTCCAAAAAAAAAAAAAGATTTTTATTGTGTACTAACACCAGTGTAAAAAACCCCAATGTGCAATTAAAAAACAAATACAATACAAACTTCAGAAATACATTAATGGAACAGAACTTAACAAAGGGAAAGAACTTTCATGTCCATTTCAGTTCATTTTGGGTGTACATACAGCAGCCGTGGCGCTCTCAGGTCAGAGTAGGTGAATCTGTGGTTTTCCTTATTGTCCCCCGGTATGGAGTGGTAGGCATAGAGATTCAGCCCCTGATGTCAGATGGAATGGTGGGGGAGGGTAGGAAAGTGCTAAAACGTTGCTCTCTATTAATTGCAAAGGGAAGCAAGCCCATGCTTGTTGAACCTGAAGGTTAACAAAAGTCTGCAGCATCTGTGTTTGCTGCCGGAGAAGCCCCATTATGTCCTGGTGCATCTCCCTCTCCTTTTCCTGTTGGATTCCTGGCCCTTTCTCCTATCCACTCTTTCCTTCTCCATGCTCCCTGCCAGATTCACTCTCTATACACAGTCTACTGTAGCTCTGGCTTGCATTATAGTGCTACACATCATCACGAGTCCTCTTCTTTGTCCTCCTTATCATGATCAGATGTTCTGTGGGTGTGGAGGGGGACCCCTCAATGCCACAACAGTTGTAGCTACAGATAGAACACAGAGGTATCATTGTCAGTATAGCCACAATGAAACACAAAAGTGAAGACTCAGAATTCCCTTCCCTTGCTCCCCAAACGTTTTAAACAAGACATGCTTATTGACACTTCAGCCTTGGATTGTCTGCACACAGAATTGCTCTCCAGCCCCAGCCATGGTGAGTATGGCCCAGCAGGGAAGAGGGAGGGGAAGGAATGAGAAGGGAATTGTTCAAAACTGAAACTGTTCGTGGGAAAAGTTTGCTTTCAGCAAATTTCCTGTTTTGAAAAAATTTTGAAAAAAAGTTTTGAAATGGTCAGGATGTCCTGTTTCAACATTTTCTAAATGAAAAAGTTCTGTTTTTCAGGTCAAAACAGCTTTCCATTTTGAAATCTAAGTTAAATTAAAATCAAAAGTCAAAATTGAAACAAACTGTTCTGAAATTGAAACAAACCCATTTCAATTGACCCAATCCATTTTTTTTTGTTTTGATCAGATTTTTGTTTGTGAAAATTTTTGAGATGTTAAAAATTCTCATGCAATGGAAAAATCACTTCCCACCCTGCTCTACACCAAATATTGTAAGACTTGTGTTAAATCACAAGTTGCCAACAGAGCAGGAGCATAATTGACACCAATTGGACTACTCACATGCTTAAAGTTAAGCATGTGCTTAAACTCTTTGCTGGATCCAGGCCCGTGTGCCCAGCACCTTGCAGGGTTGAACACTGAATCTTTAAATCAATGAGACTGTATAGGGTATAATCAGAGTGGAATCCAGTGGGATCATTTTGTGCATATGTCGGTACAGATGTAGGTCCACAAGGCCTGATTCACCATCGCATTCCTTTTATTTTAGGCCAGGGTAGCCCCACTGATTTCAACATAAAATGGTGTGAATCATGCCCTTTGAAACTTTCAAGAAATCCAGCACAATCCACCTCGTTATACTGCATCTTGCAGCTTCCTGTGCGAAGGGACCCGTCAGTGTTTTTCAACTGTTGGCGTTGCAATAAAAACATATTTCAAAATTTCGAATTGAACATTTTAAAATAACTTAAACTACTCAGTGCAAAAACTCTGATCTCCAAGAATGCAACCTCAAACACAGGATGCTAAAAAAATCTGTTAAAAATACACCGAAAACAACTTTTCTAGCTCCCACATACACCACTGAACTATATCTATGAATAGACTCTTTATAGTATTGAAACTCTATTATCCTTTTCAAAATTCAAACCTGCTGTTTGAGAGACACTGTCAGCATATATTTAAAGGAGGTTTTGGAGGTTTGTTTCATTTGACTTGATGAACATTACAAAAAAATTAAAATCTTACAGAAAGTATTGAGGAAACATTGGATTAGCCCCATTGATTTCAACATTGGATTTTCCCTGTGTCCACAAGATTCCTAGTATTGACTAAAAGGTGTAGCCAATAGTTTGACTACATTTGTAGTTCATTCTTAAAAATGTTCAAGAGATCAAATAACTGAATCTAGCCAAATGTATTGTCTAAAACCAAAACAGTACAATATGAAAAGAAGATCTTTATACCCTCCTTCAGGAAAGCAAATTCTTGCAGCGTATTCACCTTATACAGAACATGTGCTTCAAAAATACGCATTTCAGCTAGCAGTATTTATAGTATAATTTTGCAAGTTAAACTCTACACATCACTAAAATCCAACCCACCAGTTTGTAACAGTTCCTAATTTGTTCTGTACTGTTCTTATCTCTGTTTTGGATACAATATTCCAAACCAATTGGGAATATAGGTACATTCCAACATCATTCATTATCTTGACTTTGACAGGCTTCCTATTTTCCAATGCAAAGCTGACTTCAGCTTTGCAAAGAGTTGTCATATACTTGACATGGGTGAACACAATTGTGGAGAGACCATAATACATTCAGTTAACACAACTTCCCAAACCTTATATATAATATTGATACAGTGTGCATAATACCTATGAATGTGGTGTATACTGTGCCTAGCATATGTGTACTGGCTAATATTATGTATCCAAACTTCCTCTGGGCAACATATAAACAAAACCACCAACACCTTTTATCTGGAATATTTCCATGGAGCATTATTTCATTTTCTGTAACTGGAAACAAAAACATTAATAATTTTGTAAAAGAAAAATAATAATAATTTCCAGAATAGATGAAATTGATAAAATATCTTTGTAGAAGATGGGAGTAATAACAGTTAATTACTTGGGCTGCAATTCTAGCAGACCTGTTTAATATTGGTATTACAGTAGTGTAATAGCCCCACCTAGTTCAGGGGTTCCATTGCGCTAGGCAGGGGGACAAAGGAGGCAATTGCCCAGGGGCCTGGGCAATTTAAAAGGGCCCTTTTAAATCGCCCTGGGCCCTTTTAAATCGCCTGGGCAGGCCACAGGGCTCCTAGAAGCATGTGGGGTGGTACCGGCGGTGGTGAAGGCAGCCGGGCGGGCATGCGGAAGCCCTAGCCATGCTGAACGAGCACGCCCAGCAGTGCAGCTGGCAGTTTGCTGGGCACCAGAAGTGCAGCCGGCAGCAGCTCGGCCCATTGACTGTTCTGCCCTGGGGCCTGCAATTGCTGTTGGCAGGACTGGTGCTAGCTGCTGTATTTACACATAGTAAGAAACAGTTCTGCCCCCAAAAGCTTAAGTCTAAATAGATAAGACAAAGGAACAATTATTAACCCATTTTATGGACTGGGAACTAAGGTAGAGAGACCTTAAGTGGCTTGCTCAGAATCTGTAACTGAATTTAGATCACTTGAAACCCAGTTCAGTGCCTTAACCACAAGACCATTCTGCCTCTCTGTTTAAGCTAAGCGCTGGAGCTATTTCGATGGAGCAGTGTCTGCATAGTGTTACGCTCACAAGAGCAAGCCATTAACAATCTATAACTGGAAAATGACTATCTATTATGTTCTGTTTCGTATGGTTTACTGCTTGTTTGGGTCTTCATGTAATCGTTTACAGGAAAAAAATCCAGTGTAATATAATACTTGTGACTGATTTATTGCTAGCCACTGTTCAGCTGCTAATTCGCCTTTGTCCCAATATCATTTCCAGTTATTTTTCATTTGCCTGAGTATTCCAAATAGACACTTGATACAGGCCTTGCAGCCAGTAGGCATTGAAAATGCATGAGACTAACCGGGAAAATGTTTTGTTATTACCAAACTAAGCTGTATTTTTCAACATTATTGCAGTAGGTAACCTTTTCCTCCAGTCAGTGAAAAGTGCACAAAGAAATATTGCTAGAGACTTAGGAGATCCATCATTGCATCTTTTCGTTGAATTTTAGATTGTCCATATCAGCTGTTTTAAATCAGTGCAGCTCTTTTGACTTCAATGAAGCTATGCTGATCTATACCAGATGAAGGCCTTGCCCATAGACTCCCCCTTCCTTCTTTTCAGTTTGTTTTATTTCTTTTTCAGCTGTGTCACAGAGGGAGGTTTGATTGCAAACTTTTTGCTCTGACCTTTCACGGGTGTTTCACTTGTTCTGCAGCAGAATGTGTAAATCACCATACAGCATTTGCTCAGATTTTAATCCAAAGGCCTGATCATGCAAATCAATGGGATTCTTACCATTGGCTTCAGTCTGAGTAGTGTCAGGCCACTGCTTATTACAGATAGACTTCTCAGGAGATCTTAATGGAGTTAAACACCCAACTCCCACTGAAACTTGTTGGGTGCCTAGCTCCCTTAACCTTGTTTGAAAATCCCACTTTCCAAGCACGGTGATCTGCAAGGTGCTGGTGCTGGCTGGAGCTTCACAAAGTACGGTGTACCGCTCATTGTAAAAGTGTCTGGTCTGCAGCTCAGTGCCAGATCAATAGTTGGCGTCCCTGACCTTGTGGTCTGCCTGCTGAACTTCCCTTACTTTCACACAGCACTGCTTCTGATCCCTGTCGCACCCCTGTGCCTGCATCCCCTGTGCAGTCTCTTAGTAGCTGTCCTTTTTTCTACAGCTGGTCCATAGTCGTGATTACACAGCCTCCTCTTCCCACAGGCCCACGAGATCCAGTACCTCCTGTCTACTGCAAGGAGGAGTGCACCTCGGGCATGGGGCCAGCATGGTCAGTTGCAGTTGCACACCAAGGGAGAGCTGCTAGTTGTGCTCGCCATTCTGGGCAATGAGGGAAAGACATTTCAAAACCACACAGGAGGCTTTAAAGGGTTACCCAGGGTACAGGTTTGACAGATGGACAGCGGTAATCCCTCAATTCCCAACCTGGGGTGCCTTTTACCCTGCTTCAGTATGAGAGCTCTGTTTACACATAGCCTCCTGTCTGTAAATCACTCCCAGCTATACTGTACAAGTGCTCTAGCCATCCACTAATAAATTACGTTACAGGGCAACACTAGCAAACTCCCAGTCCCAGGTTTTCGCCCAGAAATGTGCATCTTATCCTGAACCCTCCTGGACAATACAAGGTCATATAAGGTGCATCATTTATTAATAGAAAATGATATGCGCAAATCTTGTTATCCCAAATGGAGTTTCCCCAAACACTTCAATCCAACCGCACAGGTTTAGATAAAACAACAAAATACCTTTGAGCTACAGAAGGTTAGATTTTAAGTGACTACAAATAATGAGGCACATAAGTCAGAATTGGTTACAAGGAAATAAAAAGATAATACGCAACTAACACATAACTTAACATGCTAAATGAATACAAAGCAAAGGTCTCTCTTGCCACATGTTCCAGCAGTCTTACAGGCTGAACCTCTTTCTGTCAAGATCTCTCACCCAGTCCAATGCTTCTTCCTTTGTCCTTCGGGTGCTGATGATTGCATGGTAGAGAGCAAGGGAGAGATGATTTGGGGCATCTGTCCTCTCCTCTTATAGCTCTTTCTCTTGTGCAAGAATCATTTCCAGCTGATGTTCAGGAGACAGCAAGTCTGTGTGGTCAGGAACCTTAAGCTACTTCTTTGTCAAAATGTAGATTTTTTGCCCACACCCTCTTCCTGCTGAAGAGTGGCCACTCACTCAGGTGATGGTCCATTTGAGCTCACTGACACCTGGCTGAGGCATTGACTAGCCTTTTGCCTCTGGGGAACTTGTTTGTGACTGCCCTCCAGAATATGTTGGAAGATGTCTTGGTAATATCATAGAGTGGAATCTTATATTTTTACATTCAATGTTGCCACACACATTTTACCAGGACAATAATGATCAGCAGATCATGAGTTTTCAAATGATACCTTACACAGTATTTTTTGTACAAAATTTAACATAGTTTTGTAAAAGGGGTGAACATAAGGATACAGACTGTAACAGAGGAGAGGAGGCACCTCTGGTCTCCATGAGCCTGGGCAGTGGAGTTTACAATTGTGACCAGAATGATCACTTGTTGCAGAGAATGGGGCATTGTGGGACAGCTGCTGGAGGGCTCGTAGGATTGACACAGATCATGCAGTATTTACATTTGTATTGTGTCGACCTCAGTAGGACAACCGTGGCTCCATGCCTTTCAGGAAGGTGGTTTTACTGTATCTCCATAACAAGGCACTTACATTGGTGGGAGATGAACAAATTGGTCAACACAAGGCGCCCTAACTTTGTAGTGTAGACCAGGGCTTAGAGTAACCAGATTGTGATTACAATACCTGCTTCAAGTGCTATTGTATCTGTATTACCCAAAGCTAATGTATATAGTGAATTTCTCTTTTGAGTTCCTTCTTTCATTAAGTATAGAAAACAATATCCAAAAACTTAGCACCAGATTCTGACACCTATACTTAAACTGAGTGCCACTTACTCCACAAAATGTCCCATTGACTTGAGTACGACTATTCATTGTCAGCAAGGGTAGCAGAATCTGGCCTTTAGTGCTTGATTGCTTCCTTCCACTCTGTGTGTTCCCGCTTATATTGAAGTACATTATCTCACTTTAGCTTTTAACAGTACCAACATAGCTCAGTTCTCTGACAAAGAAAGCTCTCTACCTGCCATTTCAAGCATGTCAATATTACAGACTATTACAAACCCACCCCACAATTTGGTATGACAGGCGGTCACTGCTCAAGAGATTGCAATAGCAGAGGTGTTGGAAGTCAAAGTGAACTCTATTCGCAGAGCTGTGTGGGGAAGCTTGCAGGATTCTAATACCTGCAGGATGCCTGTTTCAGTAAATGTTAGCAGTCTTTCCCTTTCCATTCCCTCATAACCCGATCAAACTAAACAAACTATTTTTACATTTAAACACTGAATGAATTGCTTTGTGAACGCACAGATTGCACAGGTTCTTAATATGGGTAGTACGTTAGCTCTTCCATTCATGGAGAAATAGGTGCAATTGGCATATAATCTGTGGTTACAGATATTTTTGGTCTGACACAAAGACAGGTCTATATATTTTAAAAACCTAGCTGGGGTTTTGTAGTCATGGTGATTTTTTATATTCAGACAGAATTAGTAGGTGGAAGGGATCAGATGTAGACTTTACAGAAAGTCTGGGGAATATTTACCGTCAAGACTAGCAAAGATCTCAGTAGGTGAGTAGTAAGGTCTTCTTAAGGGCAAAATCCTGTCCTACAGTAAGCTCCAGAAGGTGCATTGGGGAATGGACCAGGGGAGACAGAGTGACATCGGACCATGTAAGCAAAGAAAGCTTTGTCATTCTTCCCTGCCCTGGCACTATGGCTCAGGGAAGGCTGTAGGGGCACACATGTAGTGACCCTTACAATATCCTTCACAGTCTCCTTTGAAGGACTTTGATCTCCTTTGAAGGACTTGATCTCGCCAGGCTCTGATTCAGCAAAGCGCTTAACCACATGCTTACCTTTGAGCATGTACATACTGCCATTGGGAGCAATGAGATTCCTTAGGTGGTTAAATTAAATTTCTCTATGAGCTGAGGGGTAAAAACATTATGAACTCAAGTGCTTTACTGGAATGGGGTCAAGTGCTCAGCACCTTGTAGGATTGAGGAAACACAGGACAGGATTTTGCCCTAGTGAGTGAGTAAACTAATCAAATGATGCATTAAGATTCCAGGATGAAATCCTGACCCTAGAGAAATCAATGGGAGTTTTGACATCAGTGGGGCCAGGATTTCAGTCTAGTGTTGATCAGAGCATCTCCGATGTGACAGACAAATGAAATTGAATGAGAAGCAATGCCTGGGAGCTTAAGATGTTTTGGATTCTCCTATTATTAATGATTGGACTGTTGAAGCAGGATATTGCCTTATGTTCTGACAAAGTTTAGTTTGTTGTTGTTCTTCAGTTCAATGAACTAGTTTGCTGTTAATGGGTCCTCACTAATCAGACAGGCCATGTGGCAAGCTTATCCAGGAGACTGTCTGCAATACTCAAGGTCATCCTCATATTTCACAGGGAATGGCATCTTGGAATCTAGGCTCTTAAAATGTCCTGAGGAGACCTCTGATCTCCTGGAGTCCTTGGATCCCGTAATGTACCATGCTGATCCCCAAATATTCAGCAACTGTGTCCTCAGCTGCTTTAAAGTGCTTACTCACGCAGGCCTTTTTAAATTTAGTTTAGTTTAGTTTCAGTAGGCAAACAAATGGAATGATCTCATTTTGGCTTCAGGATGGAATGTGGATATTTCATAAGATACTACTCAGCGACTGTCAGCTGTTTCACTGTAAGGATGCACCCCTGAACACCACCACCAAATTCTCAGCACTGCCTCGCCTTTCCCCCAAATTATTTTTTTTTAATTTTGTGAAAATAAAAAATAAAACTGTTTTGCCCCATATTTGGGAATTAAAAAGAGTTTAAGTGTTTTCCATGTGGGAAAACTAATGTTCTCCTAAAAATACCTGACAAGGGAGAAGCCCTGTTCGTCTTATTTACACAAGAGTTCTACTGACTTCAGGGTGAGAGAACTTATGTAGGACAAGGTGGGTTTGATTCCAAATGATGACTGCTGGTTTGAAACAGAGCTAGCCCCGCTTAGCGCTTCTGAAATCCTTAAAGGATGTCCAATGCTCACAGAGCAGGCTGAGGGTGGGAGTCCTTCAACCTGGCCAGAGTTAGGGGAAATCCTTTCTGACCTGGCACAGTGACAGGTCTATTTCCATCTCCAGCTTTTTCAAGATGTGATGTCAGCCTAACAGGTAAATTGGCGTTAGGTGAAATAACCAATCTGTTTTCCACATGCTTATCTTGGCTTAATACATTATGAATAATCCATTCAAGACAGTCAGCAAATCACAGGACATACTTCA
Organism: Trachemys scripta elegans; assembly: GCF_013100865.1. NCBI lineage: Eukaryota > Metazoa > Chordata > Testudines > Emydidae > Trachemys > Trachemys scripta. The sequence goes on from NC_048299.1 coordinate 82,563,167, forward strand.
CATCACTGGGGTCACGTAACATAGGGCATGTCTACTCTACAGCGCTACATTGGCACAGTGGCACTGATGCGGCTGCGCTGCTGTAGTGCATCTGGTGAGGACGCACTATGCTGATGGCCAAGCACTCTCCTGTCAGCATAGTTACTCCACCTTGGTGAGAAGAGGAAGCTAAGTCAGTGGGAGAGCGTCTTGCACTGACATAGCACTGGTGCGGACAGCACGAAACTTGCGTCGCTTGGGAGAGGGGGCTTTTTTGCACCCCTGAGCAGTGTAATATAGATCAACTTAAACTATAGAGTAGACCATATTTGTCCCATTAGCAGAGGCTTTAAACCCAGCAAGGTGTGTGTCTGCGTAAAGGAGGCTGGGAGAGAGTGAGAAGAGAAATCTCATGAAAATCAGCACTGTGATTTTTTTTTTCTGATGCATCTCCAGTGCATGCATTGCAGGGTGGGATTTTTCAAATGGCACACAAATGGTGTTTCCTGAGATGCAGGTCTGTCAGCGTCCTGATGAGTGTGAGAAAGAGAGATACGTATGATAATTAAAAGCCAAGAAAATAACCCATATTGAAGAACATCTTCTGACTGTCAGGGGAGTACATTTCTTTTTATATCAGGCAAAAACACTGATTCTGAAATTATCCTACTCTCTGGTCAACTCTGATTCTTTTTGCATTTTTGCTCTAATGCTTCTCTGTCCTTCAATGAAGCTTTGAGGCTGCTGTGCCAGACCTGAGGAGATGGGGGAGCAAGGTTAGCTTTAAGCCATGATCCCAGGGGCTGCCAAGTGTGGACCAACCCCATAATGTAATTTAGAGCAGCCTGAGGCTCTAAATTACAGTAACTTGTTATGGGCACTGGTGTGCTAGATGTGGGGGATACTCTTGGAATGGCTTCTCTCGCCTTCCCCCAAACAACTCAGCTCTAGGGAGATTGTGAATCCAGCGTAGAGTTTGTTGAAATGCCACGTTCGTTCTCCAGGAGTGGAGGGGAGGGTGTTCTTTGGGAGTGGGTGGAGGAGGAACAGAGGAGAGTCAGAGGCAGGAGGAAAAGTGGGGAAATAGCAAGTTGCTCCTTTTCTCTGCACTGATAACTACACCTCTACCTCGATATAACGCTGTCCTCGGGAGCCAAAAAATCTTACCACGTTATAGGTGAAACCGCGTTATATCGAACTTGCTTTGATCTGCCAGAGTATGCAGCCCTCCCCCCCCACCCCCCGGAGCACTGCTTTACTGCGTCAGAATTCGTGTTATATCGGGTTGTGTTATATCGGGGTAGAGGTGTATAATGATTTTGCTGAGTTTTGTTGCTGCTTTCTCAACTGCAAGACTGTGACCTAGCAGGTCCCCCCTTGTCACCAGCTTCAAGGTTCTGCCCCATAGTTTAAGGAGGGCTGGTCTGGTGGATGTAGCAGTGACTGAATCAGGAAAGCAAGGTTCCATTCCTAGCTCTGCCACTGACTACTATTTACTACTATTAGGCAAGTCACTTCTCCACTCAGAGTAAGTTTGCTCATTTTAGGAATGGGAAAAATAACATCTTGTGTGAACACTCTGGGTATGTCTACACAGCCTGTGACAGCAATTCCCTTACTCTTGATGAAAAGTGCCTTACTCTAGAAGTGTTCCAATTGAAGTCAATGGGACAATTTATTGAGTAAGGGAGAACACAACATCAGTGAGGGTATCAGAATCTGACCCTAAACTTTTAGATCCTTTTCCTCTACATCCCATATTCTTTGTAAACGTCTTTCAGTGTCTGCAGAGTGGAAGCCAACATTAAATATTATTTAAACTCATTATTTTTTTATTATTTAAGTTTAAAGCAAGTTTTAATTAAAAGCAGCAGCCTTTGCTCTGATGGGATCCCCAGTATTATGAAAGTCACCTGGATGATCAGCTAGATTGTAAAAAACTGTGCAAATCAGAATGACACTTTAAAAGCTAACATTCCAGGATGAAATCCCAACTCAGTTGAAGTCCCATTGAATACAAAGGGGCCAGGATTCCACCCATGTTCAGCAGCTCCGGCACTCTTTGCAGACTCCTTTAAAAATTAGCTGAAAGTAGTTTGTTATTGTCTAGGTGTGGATTTAATCCACAATCTTCAGATCAGTTTAGGAAAACAAATTGGTAGCTGTGATATTGGTCTTACTGAATGATTTGTTAAATGAACACTTTTTAAACCACATGCAAGTAATGCCCACGAAGGGCTGCATCCTGCCTCAGTAAAGACAAAATTGGGACTGAAAGGTTTTGTACTAACTACTGTAGACCCAGCAGTAATGTATCTGCAGTACAGTATAGAATTCCCCAGGAGGCTTCAATATGCCTCAACCCTGACCTGGTAGGGGGTGAGTACTTCCTACTCCACAGCCACCTCTCGATGGTTTGTGATGTGGACACAAGTTCACTAGCAAATGGACTGAAACCAACAATTCATTTTAAATAGCAAGTCGCATTTTAAATTAACACAACCCAAACTAGATGTGAAGTGGTGACTTAGGAGTGAAAGACTGTGCCTGGCAGTTGTCACCAACAAAAGCAGAAGTGGCTCCAGTACAATAAGAACTGACCTCTTTCCTGGCTATCTCTGCACCTCACATGGGCATTCTCCCTTCAGCTGCCAACAGAATTAAAGGTGGGATCTGAGATGTTGAGGGGCTCAAATACTATGGTGATGGGCACAGTTAGAATACGCTAGATAAATAAATAATTTAATATGTGAGAAGGCAGAACTTTATGGCAGTGTAAGTGGCTTGTCTTTGCCATTCAACCATTGTTTTACCAGCTGACATTTTCTATTTTGACAAAATAGGGGAAAAAGATTTAATACTTTGTCCCACTCTCCTTGACACTGGTGAGGCCTCAAGCTGGAGTAGTGAGTCCAGTTCTGGGTGCCACACTTTAGGAAAGATGTGGACAAATTGGAGATAGCCCAGAGGAGAGCAACAAAAATGATGAAAGGTTTAGAAAACCTGACCTATCAGGAAAGGTTAAAAAAACTGTTTAGTTTAGCAAGACTGAGGGGGGCCTGATAAGTCTTCAGATATATTAAGGGCTGTATAAAGAGGACTGTGAACAATTGTTTTCCATGTCCATTGAAGGTAGAATGAGAAGTAATGAGATTAATCTGCAGCAAGGGAAATTTAGGTTAGATATTAGGAAAAACTTTCTAACTGTAAGAGTAGTTAACCTCTGGAACAGGCTTCCAAGGGAGGTTGCAGCATCCCCATGATTGGAGGTTTTTGAGAACAGGTTGGACAAACACCTGTCAGGGATGGTCTAGGTTTACTTGGTCCTGCCTCAGTGCAGGGGGCTGGACTTGAAGATCTCTTGAGATCCCAACTTTCTTATCTCAAATAAGACTAAGTTATTTGGGTCAGGGACTATTTCTTATTATGTGTGTGTACAGTGCCTAGCACAATGGGGCCTCAGTTTTGAGGGGACCTTCTGGTGCTACAGTAATACAAATAATAATAACATCTGTGATTTCTTTACAAGTAAGGAAATATCCATGGGTGGATCCAATCCCACTGTGGACATCGAGTTGCGTTAGGAATATCAGAAGAACGTATTCCATTCAGGCTGGATGTTTATTATAGGATCTTAGAGCTATTATCCCACTACCTTTAAGACAACATATGCTGCATCAGTGTCACACTGAACACTGTGGTGTGGTGCTTTTGAAGGAAATTGCTTAAAGTTAATTTTGGTGGCCTGGGTTAGATCAGACCATTGAAGGAAAGAGAACAGCCTTTTTTATATAAGGGATAGGCTGGAAAAAAATATGAAAATGCTGGACGTGCATCTGTGAACAAGATGTGAGAATTGATGGCAGCTCGCCTTTGTGGATTTTGTTGGTCCTTTCAAAGGACACATATTTTGTGTGGCCACTAACGCTTTTTCAAAGTGATCAGAATTCTCTGATCTGTTGAATTGATTGTCTAGAGACTGCATGGCATGTTTTGCCATCATGATCTTCCAAAGCAGCCTGCAAGTGTCAATGGGCTTATCAGTTCAGAATTTTGAAGTAGAATGGTGTGTGTCAAATCAATTAATTTCGTATTATCTGAAGGAAATACAGCTGAAGCTACAACAAAAGAATCTCCTGGAGGTCTAATTGTTTGACAGTAATATGTAACTTTTCTGAACTTACTGAAACCACTGAAGGTAAGCAGTTTTTAAACCTGGTCAAGTAATACTAGCTCTTAACTATGCAATAGAACAGGGGTGGGCAAACTTTTTGGCCTGAGGGCCACATCTGGGTATAGAAATTGTATGGCGGGCCATGAATGCTCACAATATTGGGGTTGGGTGCAGGAGGGGGTGAGGGCTCTGGCTAGGGGATGCGGGCTCAGGCCAGAAATGAGGAGTTCAGGGTGTAGGAGGGGGCTCTGGGCTGGGGCGGGGAGGGAGAGGTGCGGGGCGGGGGTGAGGGCTCTGGCTGGGGGTGCAGTCTCTGGGGTGGGGCTGGGGATAAGGGATTTGGGGTTTAGGAGGGTGTTCCAGGCTGGGACCGAGGAGTTCAGAGGACATGAGGGGGTTCAGGGCTGGGGCAGGGGGTTGGAGTGTGTGGGGGGGTGGCTCAGGGATGTAGTCTCTGGGCGGCACTTACCTCAAGCAGCTCCCAGAAGCAGAGGCATGTCTCCCTCTCCAGCTCCTACGAGGAGGTGCGGCCAGGTGGCTCTGCTGCGCTGTCCTGTCCACAGGCGCCGCCCCTGCAGCTCCTATTGGCCACAGTTCTGGCCAATGTGAGCTGGAGGGGCAGCGCTTAGGGTGGGGGCAGTGTGCGGAGCCCCCTGGCCGCCCCTACGCGTAGGAGCCGGAGGGGGGACATGCTGCTGCTTCTGGGAGCCACACAGAGAGGTCCCTGACCCTGCTCCCCGGCTGGAGCACCGGAGCAGGGCAGCCCTAGATCCTGCTCCCCAGCGGGAGCTCAAAGGTCGGATTAAAATGGCTGCCAGGCTGAATCTGGCCCCCGGGCTGTAGTTTGTCCACCCCTGCAATACAGTCTAAGTGGGTTCATAGTGTAAGCCTGGCCAAGACAGGGCCTTCATAAACAGTAGAATAATAGAATGGCCTCACAGTGCAGAGGCATTTTTGTAATCTTTTTTTCAAGAGCTATCTATGATGCCTTCAATAGCAAAGTTTAAACATGACTCACATGATTCTGAACACAACTTGATCTAGTCTACACTATTATCTAATTTTATGTTCGCCAACTTGTCTCCTCACAGCTATGTGTAGCCCCAATAAGAATCCTCAGTGACAACAAGTCCTGGGGGCAGATGGGTTGACTGAGTAATGAAGGAATTGAACCTAGTGGATGCTCACAAAATATTTACATAAGCTTTAGGTAAATATATGGAACAAAAATGAGTGATTACTAATGTAATATTATTGCGTTCTTCAAACTGTTGAGAAAAACATTCACATGCAAGCAAGCAATTTTTGAACAGTAAGTTTATATGAATAACAAAGGAAATTGTTAAATACTGTAACCAGAATTTTTTCTTCTTATACATGCCTCTCTCATTGGCAAGAATCATACTATATATACATGTTTTATAATCTGCAAGATGTCCAAGACATCTGCTAGATATACTTATCAATTGACTTGATATTCTCTGGGGTATTTCAGAAGCACAGAGAAGTTTTGACTCTTTGTGAGGAATCCTCTAATGAGTAAAGATTAAATATGCATTCAACATAATTTATAGTTAATTATTAAGTAGAATTGAGTAAGTCTCAAGGCAGAGACAGTGTTTCAGCATGAAAGCTTCAGGACAGACCTCTCCCCATTCCAGAGAAAAGATATAAGATCAAGAAAGTCAGATTGGTTCCTTGCAGTTTCATTCTAAAAATTTAGTTAATGGAAAATGAATTATAAAAGGTTGGTTTGATAAGCCACTAATGAAAACAGTTATTGGGTTTTTTTTTAGTGAAATTGTATTAAAAAATGTAATTCAGAATGTTTTTGAAAAGAATCAGACAGACTCCCCCAGTTCAGCTTCATTGCAAGGAATGTCCCTCATTTAGGCGCAACTTTACCCAGGAATGGCATCATATTGGAAATCTAAAATGGCAGATTTATAAATGAAATCAGGCTGCTCAGAAAATGTTATTTGTGCTAAGAACACAAATGCCTCATTTTAAATTCAGATGGAATTAAACCAAAATCCTGAATCCAAATATCTGCAAATCTGGGAAAGCTCAGATCTATGTCTGAGCTTTTTTTGACTGGATCTTATATCTGTAGTGGGCTAAACCAAAACGCTCAATCAAACTAACCATGAACTTTGTGACCATGTTGATTTGGGTCTGAAATCTGGGGTTTGGGTTTACCTTACTTTTAAATTTCCTGAACTATTATGATTTTTGCATCCCTTTCATTTTGTGGAGAGACATCTTGGCAAAATCAGAAATTGATGGTAGATGATTTACCCAGGTCTAGTGGGTCAGGAGCTACACTGATTTACACCAGATGAGGATCTGGCCTACTATCTATCCACCTAATGCAAGTATTTAACATGCCCATCACTTTATTTGTGGGTGTCATCTATGTATGCTATTACATACTGTACACACTGTGACATCTACAGTAGGCACAACCTGTTGAGTTGCAGATGGCGTAGCAGTCATAACACTTGAGTTTAGGTGCTTTCATATGTTTTTGCTTCAGACTTTATTTTGAGTTTGCTCTTAAGAGTTAGAGGCCAGTGGGGCCCCTTTCTTCTGAATGTGATTATTGATTTACATTCAATATAATAAGTAAAAAGAAAAACATTTCTAGTCTCAAATAGAAAAGTTTCTTTTCATTGATCCTCCTCATTGCTTGGTATGAGAATATTTTGTTCTACAGCCTAATTGATAGCTGACCTTTTCTCCATATGCTCTAAACCAGGGAGTATAGTGTTTGTCTCGTAATTACATTTCTGCCAGAAGGTATTTTTTTTCTTTTAAGAGATCTAAACAATTATTGACAGTAGGATGCAATCTTTTCAACATTTTAATCAAGAAGCCCACTAGGTTTAGCTGGTGCTTTAACTTGCCACCAGGAGTTTAATAGTGTAGTGGAGCAATAATAGCAACAGTGCAGTGTTCAGAGGACAGAGGCAGCCCTGGGCTTTATCAACAGGTAGACCAGACATTAGCTGAGGGCAGCAAGTGTTAATTAATTCTTTGTGCAGGTGACTCGGGGGTGAAAAGGTAGATATTTTCTTATTTGCCTGGGGCTTCATAAACCCTAAAACTAAACCTGATAAAGCCACTGCAATTACGTGACGAAAATTAGGGAGAACAGAGAGTGTGTGAGAGAGAGAGTGAGTTTTATTGTGAAAGATGTGGCAGTGGGTGTTATTCTACTTCTATTGATGTCAATGGCAGAACTCTTATGTATTGACTAGAGCTGGGTGAAAAACACTTTCCCCATCCCATGAGAATTTTTCAGAGTTTGGAAATGTTTCTGTTCCAAAAAGTCAATTAAAAAAAAAAAAATCTCACAAACTAAAAATCTGATTTTTTTTTCTCAGTTCAAGTCAATCAAAATGTTGTTTCAATTTCAGCCATTTTGATATTATTATTATTATTGATTAAGTACTATAATTAGCTTAAATTTAAATACAAAATGTCCTTTCAAATCAATAACTCCAACATTTTTCATTTTGGAAGTATCAAAATGGGAAGTTTCAACAATTTCATACATTTTTCCAAATGTGCCCTGGTTCAGATGTTTATCAAAACCTACCCTTTTTTTCCAAAAAGGGCTGGTTTTGACAAATAGGCATTTTTTGACAAAAAAATTGAAAAATTCCAGACTAGCTATACTTGACTTCAGTAGGAGCAGGCCTAGTGTCTTTATATGGCTAAGTTTCAGCATAGTATCAGTTATTATCTGTTATATCCTGCTATCTGGTTATATGGGGAGAGGAATTCTCCCCTGCCCAAGGCTGAACTTAATGATTTAATTGGCCTTTTTCATCTCTCACTACTGCGATCCTGAGAATTGGGGTCTCTAATTCCAGTAAAGACCAGCTATCTGCACTGCAGAACTTATGACAATCCGAGATCAAGGTTCAGGAGTGACATTGGGACATGCACCTTTGGGGCAGTGAAGCCTGGGGATCATTAATGGATGATTCATTCACCTCCTGGGGCAGGGAAGCTAAGCAGGTGGCATCACTCTTGAATTCCTCGAGTAGCTGTATGTAGAATGGCAGGATAACCTCAAAGGAGGATTTGTGTCCTAACGGTTGCAAGTTCAATGAACTAAGATATATACAACTGTATCTGCAGTTCACAAAGCTGCTGTTAAAAAGAACTAGGAGATTATTGAGAAAACTGGTCGGTCAAGAATAAAAGAATAACTGAGGTATTTGAAAAAAGAACGAGGAGTACTTGTGGCACCTTAGAGACTAACAAATTTATTTCAGCATAAACTTTTGTGGGCTACAGCTCACTTCTTCAGATGCACAGAGTGGAACTTCATGGTAGCCAGACTACATTTCTTTCAGCAATATTGGAACTGTGCAAGAAATGTTTCATGCATGGAGCAAAACAGGCACATTTGCGCTTTTGTTTTGATTGATTTTTGGAAAGCAAAATCAAAGAGATATATTCTGCTCTGAGCTATATTCAGTGTAACTTCGGGATGACTCCAAAGGCCAAATTCTGCTCTCAGTTACAGTAGTGTAAATCCAGAGTAACTGCATTAAATTTGTGAACAAAGAATTAAGCCCCAAACCAGACTTCGTTTGCATGACAGCAGGAGTTAGAGCTGAAGACGAAATGGTAACTTGAAATTGCTACTGCACATTTTCAAGGAGCAAATATGTACTTGCTGGATGTGATCACTGGTGCTTAAACTCACAAGGGAAAGAGTTTGGAGAACATAACTGCTGAGAAGCTATTTTTTAAAAAAATCTGTAAAGTTGTGAAATTGCTCAATGTAATTTAGCTGTTCTTTCTAACTGACTGTTTTAGTGCTCATGAATAAGGCTACGTTTTAGTCACAGGTATCTTTAGTAAAAGTAATGGGTCAGGTCAGGGGCAAGAAACAAAAATTTACGGCCCGTAACCTGTCCATGACTTCTACTACATACCCCTAACTAAAACTTGGGCCGAAGTGCCGTGGATGCTGCGGGGGTGGGTGTGTCGGGAGGGAGATTGGCAGCGGCGCACAGCCCAGGACCCACACTGGAACTGGTGGGTGGGTGCGGGGTGGCGGCGTGCGGCCCAGGACCCCCGCTGGTGCTGGTGGGGGGGAGTGCAAGGTGGGGGGGTGCAGGGTGGTGGCACGCAGTCCAGGACCCGTGCTGGGGGGTGGACGGGTGGCGGCGCCCAACCCAGGGCCCCTGTTGGTGCTGGGGTGGGAGGGCGGGCAGTGGCGCACAGTCCGGAACTCCTGCTGGTGCTGCGGGGGAGGGGTGGCGGGGCTGCCAGGCTCCGACCGACATGTCCCTGCAGCTCCTAGGAGAGGGGCAGCCAGGGGGGCTCTGCACGCTGCTCCTGCCACGAGCATCGGCTCTGCAGCTGCCATTGGCTGTGAACCGCAGCCAATAGGAGCTTCAGGGGCAGCGCCTACAGGCAGGGGCAGCATGCGGAGCCCCCAGGCCCATCCACCTAGGAGCTGCAGGGACATGCCAGTGGGAGCTGGGATGCCCCACCCAGGTAAGCACTGCCCCTCACCCCAACCTCCTGCCCCAACCCTGAGCCCCCCCACACACACCTAAACTGCTGCTGCTGCAGAAGTCACGGAGGTCATGGAAAGTCATGGAATCAGTGACCTCCATTACAGACACGCAGCCTTACTCGTGAAAGAAGCCAGATTGACAGCCAAGGAGACTAAATTCCTCTGTTTACTTACAGAACAGACAAGAACATTGTAAACTTCTTCGGACTGCCTTGTCACAATGTGCTTTAACTCCAGACCTTTTTTCTTTAAGGATAAGAGAGAAATTTGGTCCTATGACCATTTGGTTCTTGTCCTCTTCACCACAACCAGGGCCGCCCGGGGGGGGGCAAGTGGGGCAATTTGCCCCAGGCCTAGGGCCCCCACGAGAAGATAGTATTCTATAGAATTGCAACTTTTTTATATGGAAGAGGCCCCCGAAATTGCTTTGCTCCAGGCCCCCTGAATCCTCTGGGCAGCCCTGACCTCAACTTCCAGCAAAATAGGGTGGTGATGGTTTTAATGATTTGGATCACCAAGAATCTGACAAAGACCACAAATTTGTGCCTATGTCTTTGAATAGCTATTAGACGGTATACAAATTGTCCATCACTTCTGTTATAGATTAGAATATACTCATGAGCGATAGGTGAAAGACTCTTCTATCCCATCATCAGTCTTCCGAGCCATCCAGGTTTGGGGTTTTGATCTGAAAGGCAAATAAGCAAAAAAATCCAGTTGGCACATTTTCTTTTTGTTTAAAGGAGGCTAATATAAGAAAAAGGATGGTACTTAGTGGACTTTCATCAGGGGGCTGACAGTACCAGAATGGAGGATATACGAAAAGGAAACTCAGAGGATAGAAAATGTGGGGGAAGATGCGGTACTTGTAACAAATGTAATAGAAATTATAGTTGGCAGGACTTCATCATCTGCTTTTTGCACTAAGAAGGAAACTCAGCAGGAGCTGGACCTAATTCTCCTCCTATGAGCATCAGCTCAGCAGTTGTGCCACGTCTTTCTCCATTTATAAAACCATTACTTCCACAGGATCCAGCCAGGGTTTGTCACTGCTTCTAAGCACTCCTATTTCGTCAAGTGAGTCATCTTGTGTAGCTTGCATAACTTTAATGAGTCCTGATTGGCTAGTGAGTCTAGCTTTCCTGCTGGTGGACCGTTGCACTTTAGCAGGTGAAAAATGCTTTTAAACATGTACATAAGCGGGAAGGAAATTATACAAATACTAACTGCACAGGAAAAAATTGGAATGACGTAGAAAGTACCTCTCAGGTGGACGAGTCCTTATGTTTGAGTTCTGGGCCTAGGAACATTCAGCTTTAGTAAATTCCCCTCTTCCCTCGGGAAAGGACATTCTTCTGCCACAAGACGTACCCCAATGGGCTCCTGTTTGAGAGCAAAAAAAAATATTATTAACAGGTGTACAAAATTAATAACAAATCTAATAGTAAATCTTTTCTGAAGCCTGCTTCCTAGGGCATTTTCAAATTTCGTGCAAATAAAACTTCATTTAGCGTTTTACATCGTCATTCAAAAAGTGAGAGTAACATGGGAATGAATAAGAAAAAAATAGCTTTATGTTTTCCTTAATATATCTCCGTAAAGAGCCCAGTCCTGCAATCTGTCCCAGTTTCCTCCTTGGTTAAATGAGGATAATGATCTCTGGGTTCTGGCTACTTTTGCTTACTGATGTTCCAGGGATGGTTAAAGAGCTTTGATTCATGAGCTGGTAATTGGAACTTTGCTCATCACAGCTGATAAACGTTTGCAGGGAGCTGTTGGGGTCTGTGGTCAGTGGCTCCATTTGAGAGGCCAAGGATCCAGTATTAGAATGCTAACATGAGTAGTAAGTATTACCTTGTGCTTCAAATTTCCTGCAGTTCTAAGGAAAGGCGATGCCACCGAGAGTGGCTATGGTCCGGATTGCTTTCTAGGGGTATATGCTCTCTTCCAACCCCCAGAGCCTATATTACCTCTCAGGGGCTTGTACAGGCCTCGATTAAAGGCCGGGGGGAGTCACACCATTCAGTCACTGCTTTCCATTTTGTGCACCCACAGCTTTGGATCACCTCCACTCATGGAAGTGAATGGAATGGTTAGTGCCTGCTATAATTTTGCCACTAAATGCATCTAAAAGAGCTAACCTGACATTATCGGAGCCCTCCAAATTCCACTATGGATTCTATGGTTTCATGCCAGTTTTTTGCAACAGATTCTATTTATACAGTTGCTTCCCAAATGAGGTTGAATTATGCAATGCGGCTATATACCTGTAGGGTTGGAAACTGCCAAAATAATCTTTCTGTTAAGATGATGCCCTTTTAAACTATGGTCTGTTTTCTTTTATGGGAAGATGGTGTAACAGTGCAAGGGAAAGCAGATTATTATTTTTTCTTTCTAGTTTAATCTTCTTAGGGAAAGGGGTAACCTCTGCTAATTTCCTCCATCAGAGCAAGCATATGTCTCAATCGCATTTATAGCTGAAGCAGAACAGCACTCAGCACTAAAATTATGCTAATAACAGTTTAGATTACCGCTTTCTTGGCATTTCTTCAGGGATCCAGAGCATGAAACTTTCCAGCATGTGAACTTATGTGCTAAACTCATATTATTTTCTTTAATATCTCCTTGGGTTCATGCCAAGATAATCTGGAACAATGTTACTTTGCTAGCAGACTGAGATAATCTGAAACATGTAAAAGTTCTGGATTTTTCTAACGTCATGAAATTGGTCTGGCAGATGTAGGGCGGAGGGAGGCATTGGAAGTGATGCATTAAATTTGGGGCATTTTTTAAATTACATAGTGAAATGAAGCGCAAATGACACGGATATGACAATCATACTATACCAAGAGTGTTTAGAGTTTACACACACACACACACACATATACATATATATATGTAAACTCTCTCTCTCTCTCTCTCTTTATATATATATATATATATATAATACACACACACACACATCATCTACTATATCCTTTCTACAGATATATTAAAAAAGTACCAGAAGAAACTTAATACAATGCGAATTATAATCTGTGGTCTACAATATTTCTTTCCGTGTATGGTGAATCCCAATTTTGAAACACTATGATACTTTACTGTATAAACTTCTCAAATTTAATTTGTACTGTGTCTAAAGTGAAAATTTTATATTAGTTGTCTGAGTGTTTTCTTATCATACTGAAATGTGAATTATACTGCGTATGTGTATCTATATAATATAGTATTTTAAGAATAATCGAGGTTGAGTCAATAAGATTGTCACTCATGTTTTGATATACCTTTCCCTTTCTTGTAGACTTTTCCCTCTAAGCACTTTTTGATGGATTAGCTCTGCTGCTGATAAGCACTACTGAGTGGGAGCTGTGAGACTGATACTACTACAAATTCCTCCACAGCGTATCCTTAACAATGCAGAACAACAGGCATTACTCATTTGTAATTACCTTACGGTCTTCAGATGAAAGGTCTCCTTCTGCGTCAAGGTGCACAAAAATTGCTACAACTCATGTAATGTGGTTGCAAGGATCCGTTGTCATTATCCTTCATACTAGTCATTTTATTTTTAGAGATGGATGGGGATTGAAATACATGACCAGACTGCTGTGTGCCACTATGCACACGCAAGAAAATCTCTAGGCAGACATGGAGCATAAGGCTTTCTTCTACTTTCAGTCTGGCTACCCACAGGCTCTACAGAGACCACACTGCAGTCCACCTGCAGTGGGAATTGTAGTAAGATATTCCTGATATCTTAGGGATGGTCTGCATTGCCTGTGCACGAACACTTGCTGACCAGCAAAAGGTGATTATGTATCACCAGAGTATGGTGCTCATAGTAGAAATGGGATGGGTGGGGATGGCCAGTCAGAGTATTAGCATACAGTAACATTACTTTTCCACTGCTTTTCCAGGGTTAGGTGCCTAAAGAAGGCAGGATCATATCCTTAAAGGAACTTCATCTTCTATGTATGTCTTCTTTTCTATTCCTACTTTTTGCAGAATCAAACATCCAATGTCTTCATTGTGTAGTAATTTGTTGTTTTGCAATTAGTCTTATTGATAATTTCAAGCTAGTTTTTAGCAGTTTCAGATTTGGGATATATCATTCTGTAAATAAACTCCCCACACCTTGTTAAATGTTACATTTTGAGAAACACTAAAGAATTCTGTCTAAAATGCATTATGAGGGAAAGCCTCTGATGTACCGCAGAACCTCGTTTATCAGATCTAATTGGAACCAGGGTCCGATCGGATAATCAAAAATTTGGATAATCCAGAGAATGGGAAAGTATGAGGCTGCAGCGCTGTCTAGTGACCAGAGATAAGATCACCTACTTCTGGGCCTGTATACACTGGTTTTTTTGGATAATAGAGAGGCAGATAAATGGAGTTCTCCTGTTCTTGATTGTCAGATGAGCTGGGAAGCTGTTACATATTTCCTAGTATTGGGAGGAGTCATCTGATAGGCCCCAGTTGTAAGACCTCACACATCTAGAACCCAGGCTGCAGAACTACCAATAGCAGGCATTTCCAGGCTGCCACCCAGCAGTAGCTGTAACCATCTGACACTCCACACCCCATGACCCACTGAGGACATAGACCACGGGAAGTTCTGCCTCAAGGGTTTGACAGGCAGCAGTCTCATGGCTTCTGATTGGCTTCCTGCCCTATATAACCCCAAGGGGTGCTCTAGGATGTGTCCAGGTAACATTGTGGAGCTCCTGTAGCTGCTATGACTGTTCCTTGCTCAATTCCTGGCTTTGATTTGGACTTTGCCTCCTGACTCAGACCCTCAAACCTGTCTCGGACTCTGGCCCTTGTTATCAACCCTGGCCTGGAACCCATGAACTCCTCTGCTAGTCTCAGCCTCAGGTTTGCCTCTGGGCCCTGACTGAGCTTATTGGGATCTTGACACCAGTTTAGTAAAGCACTTAAGCAGGTGCTCAGTTTAAGCACATGTATAGTGCCATTGCAATCTGCTATTCATGTGCTTAAAGTGCTTTGCTCAGTCAGGGGCTTTCACTGTTGATGGACTCAGAGGTAGATCTCATCACAGTAACAGAGGGTGATGTGTGCGGGTTGGATAATCATGGTAAACTGATTAGTTCTTTTAAGTTTTTGGGAGCTTAGTTAAATGCTGTGGGTAGGAATTCCAGAAGCCTTTAAGTGACCCAGAAGCAGAAGACTCACTGACTTTTCACGCACTGATTATAGTGACTTTAAATGGGACTTGTGCTCTTGAATCATTAGACATCCTACCTTGTATATCATCTTCAGCATGATTTTCAATTGATATGTTGTTTGTGCATCTTGGAACAGGCAGAAAACACAGAAAGTAGTTGTGCCGATGTTATTCCCTAGCTGAGAAAACAAGGGTGAACAGACTACGGCTTCTTAGTTTCATCCAGATTTTGCAAGGTTTTGGAAGAATGGATGAAGAAATATAAGCGATCATTTATTGTGCCACTTGCTTTGTTCAGTTCATTATTTTTCTCCGGCCTGCCAGCATGTCACAAGTAATCTCTTCAATCGTGTTCTCTGTCTCTCAATAACAAATCTAATTCTTCTAAGATGTATATGTATAAAGAAAAAAGTTGGAAGAAGGATGCATTGTCAGAGCTGATTTATAGTATGTTGCTGTCAATTCAAACTGCTTAGGTATGCACAATAAATTATCTCTGTGTCCACTGCACAGAGCTCAGTAAATCACCTTTCTGCAATACTGTGTGTTAATACACAGTACCCATTATTATTAATTGTATTACAGTGGCACTTGGAGGACCCAACTGATATGAGGTCCCATAGTGCTAGATTCTATACAAGTACACAGTGAGAGACAGTCCTGGTTCTGAAGAGCTTACAATGTAAGTAGAGAAGAGATGGAAGGGGACCCAGTGTAAAGGAATGACTTGTCTAAGGTCATGCAGCAGGTCAGCTGCAGAGCAGGAAAGAGAATCTGGATCCTCAGTCCAGCGCACTTCCCACTTTGGTGTTTTGCTTTTTTCTATAGTAGTGTGTCCTCTAAGATACACTGTATCTCTGAATATGTGCCCTATCTAAGATAAAATGCAGTTCTAGCATTATAGATTGCTCTATTTCTGAATATTGTAAGGAGTATCACATGTCTTGAGAGTGTGACTGAAATAGCCAAAGATCTTTTGGGAAGTGCCAATTAAAGTTTTAATGCTGTAACAGCTGCTGTCTATTTGTCAATGATTTTTCCGAGTTTTAGGATTTTCTGGTAGCTCAGACATATGCTTTGTTCATAAAAGCAAAACTCCCCATAGAATAATGCACATTAA
Organism: Trachemys scripta elegans; assembly: GCF_013100865.1. Lineage (NCBI taxonomy): Eukaryota > Metazoa > Chordata > Testudines > Emydidae > Trachemys > Trachemys scripta. Next base: position 82,579,173 of record NC_048299.1, read on the forward strand.
ACTTTAATAATTGGAAAAGTGAAAATAATCAGCTACAGTTCCAGAAACGGAGTAAGTTCCTGTTCCAGAACAATCCTTGGAAAACACCACATCTGCTGAAGATATCATAAACTCCCATGATTGATGCATGGGCTGGTTTGTTTCAGGGAAAGCTCAATTCTTAAGGCTATGTCTACACTTACTATTTAAAGCGCAAAAAGTCCATTTTTTGCCCATCTACACTTGTTAATGACTGTCACAGGGTTGGCGCAGGCTCTCCCACTTTTGTGCCTGCACCCTGTGTTTAGGCTGGTATAATAAAGAGTGTTCACTCCTTCTTTTGTTGGATCACCCCAGTGTCTTTATTTACAGTGTTTGTGCAGTTCCCAGATCCCCCAACAGTTAGTGCCCCACAGACCCTCCCCAGGGTCTCCTGGCCCTTGAGGCTTCCTTGTTGGCAAGGAGACAGAGATACTGCCCTCCTGTCTCCTCCCAGGCTAGCCTCCCCACTGAGGTTTGCCCAGGGCTTTTATAGCCCTCTCCTGCCAGGGCCGCCTGGGGGGGGGAAGTGGGGCAATTTGCCCCAGGCCCGGGCCCCACACGAGAATATAGTATTCTATGGTATTGCAACTTTTTTATGGAAGGGGCCCCCGAAATTGCTTTGCTCCAGGCCCCCTGAATCCTCTGGGCAGCCCTGCTCCTGCCCCAGCCAGCTGTCACTACTTAGCCCAGCATGTTCATCTGAGCCAGCCCTCGTTAGGGCTTGCAGCTGGGCTCCCTGCTGAGTACCTGCCTCTCTACACCTGGCCTACTGGCCAGAGAGCAGGCTATAGCCAGCATTTTGGCAGGGCTTTAAAGGGGTTTTACCCCTGCCCTGCCACAATGACTTTTTGTGGTAAAACTCAGAAGTTTCACTGCAAAAAGAAAACCACCTTCATGAGAGGCACACAGCTCTTACTGCTGTTCTTTTTGCGCTGTTGTGAAAGTGGAGACATGTTCTACCAGCGTAAACTCCTTTTGGCCTCTGAAGGATATCCCACAGTTCCAAAAGTGACCGCTCTGGCCAGCCTCTCCGCTGCTGTGATGCAAGGTAAACGGACGTCCACCCCTCCCCCTGTAAGCCCTGGGAAGTTTGAAACTCCCTTTCCCTTTGCTTGTACATATGGCTGGGAAAGCAGCCAGACAGCAGGGGTTTTTTAAAAAAATGCCACAAAAGAAACAGGGAAGTAATAGGGCTGCTAGGACATGAAGCAGGGCAGCACGGGGCACTGAGCAGGAACCCAGAATGCCTTCCACTCACCTCCCCCCCCCCCTTCCCACAAGACCTATCGAGAGAGCTGCACTGTGGGATAGCTGCCCTATAGCACTGCTCTCATCCTCGATGGAAGTGCTGCTAGTGTAAACACTCTCTGACGCCTGAGGAATTGAGTGAGTACACAAACCAGCGCTTTACTTTCACCGGTTCTCTATCACCGGTGAAACTTACAGCACAAAAATTCTACAAGTGTAGACATACCCTAAGTCCGTGAAATAAAATCAGAATGCAACTCAGCCCAGCTATTTTATCTTCCATGTTCTTAAGACTTCCTATAGTTCCCTTTGAAGTTTATCTGAAATTTTTCAGTTCCTGAATACCCCAGATCCTGTGTGTTCTTATGGGTCGAATTATCAGACAATATAAATCAGTATAGTTCCATTGACTTCAATGGAGCTATATCTATTTATACCGGTTGAAATTCTGACCCAATATATGCAAATGAATACAACATAGGCTACTCAACCGATGACTTTCATTTTATCCTGAATAGACTGCTTTCAAGTCCTCTTTTCCAAGTTCATGGTCTGTTACTTTCACCCACAAAATGCACTGAGAATACTCCTTAGTTCCATTGTTCTTAAGTTACAGCATATAAACTTTTCAATATATACCCAGATAAAGAGCTATGATCCAAACTAGATTAGATTAACCATAAAAAAATGTAATATCACAAATTTAACCTAGTTGTAATACACCAGTACAAAACTGTAGCCTTCACTATCCCAAAGCAGGATTAGTCTGCAGTGAAATGCATTAACACTGATTGGTCAGGGGGTGCTGGAACAATTGTTACAGTTTGGGTGCTGAGAGCCACTGAACCAAACTGTAAACCCTGTATATAATGGAAACCACTTTAAGCCAGGGGGTTCGGCAGCACCCGTAGTTCCTCACTTATGTGAAAGGTGCATATTAAAAGCAAGTTTCCAGAGGTTCATTAGCTCCCTTACAGTACTTCTGGTCTGCTTAGTTAAATCTCACTGCTTCTGAAAAACCATACAACGCTCTCTGAGACTGGAGCAATGAAGTGAGGGACAGAGAATACCCTTATATTAGCTGTCATCTAGGGTTTCCATTGTGTTTAACCCATTTGCAATTGTGGTAAACACCACTACAAAGTCCTGAGAAGTAAGGCATTGTGATACTGCTCCTTTCAGCTTGAAAATATATATTTCATCACTTTTAAATATTACTGGAGCAACTGACGAAGCAGCAAGGAACACCCCCATGAGTGAAGCATAGTGGTGTTGGCAGCGTCTCCCCAGAAAAGTGGATTTGGGCATAAACACCCCATTGATATGCATGAGGAAGTTCAGGTCTTTAAGAACTATTGTTCTGGGCTTTCTGCAGACTCAGGCAGATATCACTGCCTTGGTTACATTTGGCTCACATTTTCAAGCATTTCTTTGCCACCATTAGGAATAGAAACGTGCTTTTTTGTAAATGAAAGCTGAGATTCTGATGTAGTGGCGTGACTCCAGGGGCTGGGGTCCTATGCACAGGTCTGTTGTGCCTGTTCCTTACTCCAGCACTGCTCTTTAGTCATAGAGGTGTCTTTTTTTTTTTTTTAATTATTTTTCTTGCCCACTGAAATCTTTTACTAGCAATGGACTGGGGAGGTTGCGTCTTCCTTCCTAGTCATTTTTTTGGGGGAGGAGGGGAGGGGTTGATTATGTTTGGACATTCTGGAATTACAAATTCTTCCTGTCCTTGGGCTTATCACTAATACTTAGAAATATTTCCACAGAGGTGGATCCTCCAGACCTTGCAGGCAATGGGAGTTTTGTCTGAGTAAGGTCTGCAAGATCAGGTCTATAATACTTTTCTTTCTCCTGTTAAATTATTGGGCATCAAAACACATATTCAGTCTTTATTCTGTTTTGTTAATCAGGAAGGCCTTGATCCTGCAGAGATTTACATGGATGCTTAGCTTTAGGTGCTGTGAGTATTCTGAACCTTTTACTTCAGGGAGACCATTCACAGAGCATAATGTTAATCATCAAGATTGCAAGTATTTGTGGGTCTGGGGCCTAAACTTATAGTTCTGGATAACACAGAGAAACATAGACAGGTCTTGAAGATTCTAATGGCTTAAAAATAGAGTTGAGGTATAGATCCAAACTTTCCCAGAGTGATAGGTTTTTTTGTTCAATCCCATCTCTTTGGTTTGAGCCCTTACCCCATCTCCTTTTCAAAGAGACATTTAATTACTTCAAAAGGTCCTCCCTCTTTTGTAAATGTTTTCTTATAATTAAGAACAAGAAAGTAGTTGATGAAGTAGTATTCCTGGAACTCTTCCCTTTTTACCACTAGAACAAAAAACAATCACTACAAAGGACTAATTATTAACTAATTATTCTAATATTTTTGTCTTGCTCTGCTCTTTTTCTTAATCATGTTTTCCCCCCCATGCTGAATAGGAGACAATCCAAACAATTAATGAATGAATTACTCTAAATTCCTTGGTCTCCTCTTTGTTACAGCAACTCCCACCCCCACTCCCAATATTTAAAACTATGAGGATAATCAGGACAGCATTTAATTTCACCAGCTCCTCTTTCTCCCAACCTCTTGTTTCTCTTCCACCTCCTTCTCCCAATTTCTCTCACTCCCTCTATTTCTTTCCTACTTTTAATGTTGTTAATTATTTGTATTATGGCAGCACCTAAAGACACCAACTGAGATCACACTGCCCTTGGCTCCAGTTCCTATATTGTGCCCATACGCGTACCAACATGTGTGTACTTCACCGAAAAACCTGATTCCAAGCCCACTGAAGTCAGTGGAAAGACTCCCATTAACTTCATCAGTGGTCCTAAATGCCTGTGTGTCTAAGTTTTAACTACACAATATCGGTGCATGCTGTGATTGTTCATAATTTGTTATGTACCTGAAGGGGAAGAAATACTGGCTCCATTAACTCAATGAGAGTTTTGCCATTGACTTTCACCTGGAATTTCATGTGTTAATAAAGGGCAATATCCTGCCATACCTGTTCAACACTTATTGTAACAGAATTTTTGCCTGAATAAGGAGTGTGGGATTTGGCTCAAAATAACAGTATTGTAGCTTGAACTGTTGCTGTTTTGTTACATTTTCATGAGCTTACAAAATTGTTGTGAAATTATCACATTCTTCTTCAGCTCTTTAACTTTTTTTAAAATTCTACATTCTTTCTTTCCTTTCTCTTTTGAGCCCTGCGGGAATGACAGAAAATTCATGACTCTGAGGGTTTTTTCTATTCCAAGTACATACAGACGCATATGTTGCCCTTAATAGGAAATATTTGCATGCAACCCCCACTGCCATTTCCAACATCTAAATATCTGTATAAACTGCAAGATTAGTCTTTTCAAGACACAGCTCTGACACTTACTGTGCGAGCAGCAATGCAAGTACAAAGCAAACTGACACACACATTATTTCAACATTAACTTATCAATGCTCCTGTCTGGGGATAATTACAGATTCAATTCAGCAAGGTACTGAGCAGCTCCTCTGCACTGCTGCGTACCCTGAGGTCCCATTGACTTCAGTGGCACTGAGGATGCTCACCACTTTGAAAAAAGCACTTAACATCTCACAAGTTAGGGTCTTTTAATTAGCATGCATCTGTTAATTAGCCTAAGAATTCCCTAGTGGTTATTCTAGGTGATGTGACTGGCTAGTGACCTCTGGATTTGTTGAATTCTATCTCTGAGGTTTTGGATACTGAACCTTGTTCAGCTCCTGCTGTGTGCATACTTCTCTCATACCTCGCTCAGGAAACTTCTTCTGTCTCTGAATCTTCTCCTTCCATCCACGGGCTGAGAGTCCTTTGGATTGTGGTTCAAATAAAATAAAACGCAATAAAATAAGAAAAGCCTGATTATTACTTACACGAGTTATCTCTAGAGAGATAAGGTGGGTGAGATAATTTATGTTATTGTTCCAACTTCTGCTGGTGAAAGAGAAAAACTTTCAAGCTTAGGCACTTCTTGAGAAAGGTAATCAGTGTCACAGCTAAATATAAGGTGGAGCTGATATGGAGTTAACACATGTTGCAAGAGACCATCAAAATGAAGTGAGCAGGTAATTTCTCTACAGTCATAGGATAAAGGAGGGTGAGTGGGTCACATGATGTTGTAATGAGACATAAATCCAATGTCTCTATGTTCATGATTTTTGCTGGCTGGCAGAGTTATGAATTTAAGTTCCCAGGCTCATCTTTTGAAGGTGTTGCGCAAGTTTCCTTTGCGAACAAGGAGTGAGAGGGCACATATGGAGTGATTGTTTTGTGGACAAATGTTCTCCCACAGGTGGTATGGTGGTTTCTGTCTTTTATCATTTTCTGTGAGCATTCATTGTGGGTGAAATAATCACCATACACTCCACTCTTGTTGGAGCATATAGTGCACTGGATGAGGTACACCATGTGTTGTGATGGGCATGTGTAGGATCCATGGATCTTGAAAGGTGTGTTGTGGGGGGTATTGATCGTCATAGCGGTGGAAATATGTCTGCAGGTTTTGCATCTGTTGTTCTGGCAGGTCTGGTACTCCTTTGAGTTGGTGTGTCCGGTCTGCGGGAGGTTGGGGGTTGGGGAAAGATTTCTTTCGGGATGTGGTCCCCATCAAGTATGGGTTGTAATTGTTTGATGATACTCTGTGGGTTCCAGAGTGGGGAGGTAGGTAACAATTACAACCCATACTTGATGGGGACCATATCCTGAAAGAAATCTTTTCCCATCCCCATCTTCTGACCTTCCAACAACACCCCAACCTCACTAAGCTCTTCATCAGAAAAAAGCTTGATTTTTTTCCCCCCTTAGGTTAGAAATCATTTGGGTTGCACCTAGGTAATTGAGAGAAGAAAATTAGCTTCATAAATACATTCACCAGAGGGGACTGTATTCACTTCCTAATCCTTGATATTATTCATTTATGTATTTATAAGTTTATAAAAAGGAACTTTTAAAACAATTTGGAACTAGCAACTATTAACATACATGCCCCTGGGATCTTATTTCTATTACCCTCATCTTCCCTCCCTCCCTTTCTCTCATTATTTGCTGCATTCACTTATTGCATCTTGTTTCGAGTTGGATTGTCAACTCTTCTGGGCCAGGATATGTCTTCATATGGGTTTGTATGATGATTGTCTTCATGACCGATGGCAGCTGCTGCAATATAAATGTTTAATAATCATCTTCTCTGATTTGCAGCTGGCAGAAACGACAGAAGACAGTCCATAACTTTTCACATCACTACACTTAGGCAAATAAACAGTAATGGAGAAAAAGAAGCTAAATCTTAGCTTGGCTGATGGCAGTTCTGCTGGAGCATATCAAATGAATATAGACAGCACTATCTTTACTTGAGGAAGGATGGTCTAGTGGTGAGAACACTAGTCTAGGCCACAGGAGATCTGGCCTCAATTCTCTTCTCCACCACAAACTTCCTGTGTGACCTTGGGCAAGTCACTTTGTCTCTGTCTCTGCTTCCCCATCTGTAAAATGGGGATAATAGCATTTCCTTACCTCACAGGGGTGTTGTGAGGGTAAATACATGAAGAGATTGAGGCACTTACACACTACAATATTGGGGCCATGTAAGTATCTTAGATTTATTTTATTTACTATATTACAATATTGCCTAGAAGCCTTAACTGAGATCAGAGTCCCCTAGTGCACACTGGACAAACGCATAGTGAGAGACAATCTCTCTGTTCTGAAGAGCAAACGATCAAAACAGACAAAGCAGATGAAGGGCGGAAGAGAAAAGAGGCCCAGAGAGGGGAAATGTCCAAACTAGGACTAGAACCCAGGCGTCCTGACTTCCACTCTAATGCCCTAGCACTAGAATACGTTGCCTTGCAGAAGATGTAAAACTCATAGACAAGAGTTGCAAAAGCTCATACACAGACCAAATCCTCCTGGAATACCTCTAGATTAAAACAGTTTCATATGACTGAAAAGGTTAAACAAAAATACATGACCATACAGATTTTTAATCTATTGCTCTGTACTTTTACATTACATTGTTGTAATGATGCCACCTGATTCCTTTTAGGTGGGTAATAGTCCCTTATTTGGAAAGAGTTTTTTCTCAAGCAAATTCCAGTTTGGGAAGAACATGTTCCAAAGTTGTTTGGTTGTTTTTGGCAAAAGTATGTGGACAATGTCTGTCGATATGCATCAGATGTGCTGGCTATAAAATTGATTTAGTATTCAGTGCCCTTGTTTTCTCACAAGGCAGGCTAATGAGAGAGGAAAATAGATAAGGGAAATGTCAAGAAGAACTTCAGTGAAAATTTAGCTTGTGTTCCAGACAGGTAAGTAGAAACTAGGATAAAAAATAGAAACTTCATGTCCAGTATATATCACTGTAGATTAGAGGAACTCACTTCTTGTTAAATAACATTAGTAAAAGAAAACTATGTAAATCTTTTGTCATAACCACCTACGTGATCACATTCAACTTTGCTGTGAAATGTACTCTGATATGGAGCAGGTACATTTTTCAGCGGAAACTTTTTTTTTGATGAAAAATGCTGATTCAGGTCAACCAAAACATTTAATGAATTTGTTAAAAGAGAATCTAAAAAAAATTAAGAAAAGATGAAAGGTTTTGTTTTGCCTTTTTTTAAATGAAAGGTTTCAATTTGAAACAACTTTTCACTTTGAAATTCCTTCAATTTTTTTTTAAAGTAAACTATCAAAATCCAAATGGAATGTTTAATTTTGTGTCGAACAATGTTTTGTTTATCTGAAATGAAATTTTAAAAAATGTTTGGAACTGCCAGTGAACCTAAAAATGAGTCTAGCTAGCTCTAATATTTTACTATGTTTGCAAAAGAGGAACTGATGCACATTATAGATGTTACTTGTAACAAATAGGTTACAATATGTTTGTTAATAAAATATATCTACAGTGGGGGTCCTTGATGGTTTGTCCCATTTTAAATATTCTACTGTTGTTAGAAATTAAATGCAACCATTGTAAGTTTTCATACTGGGCCAATACCTAGTACTCAAGTTCCTTTAAATGTAGCCATTCACAGAACTGGTGGATTACAATTGCAGATGCTGATCATATTTTTTTCATTGCCAATATTTTTTTTCTTTGGTAAAATTTAATACTTTATTTTGGTTCACAAATCCTTCCCAAATGAAACTCTATTTCTGCAACTGTATTTACTAGACACAAGTCTTCGCCAAATAGTTTTGATGAACAATTTTCAACCTTTGGATTACTTATGAACTGGTGACTTGAATTATTCACTATTTGTTGATTGTTAGGAGTGGAATGGTCAAGAAATTGTGTTTCTTCTCTCTGAATGATTGAGCGAAGCTTTTTAAACAGAAGAAGAATAAATGATAGCAAATAATAAATAGTCTCATGCATGCATAGGTACACTTGTTGAGATGGGAATATGGATAATTGTATCAGCTGTTCCCTAAACATATGTGCAAACAAAAAATTGCAGGTGTGAATGTTCATGAACAGTGAATAAAAAGGGAAATGATTGTAATTGAACTAAATCTGTTTGGAATGCAGTCAAATATTCTTGAGCATTGGCTTTGAATTTTTCAACAAGCTTTGAAGATAGCAAATCTGGGAATATTTGAGGGGTGTGTGTGTCTGTGTATAATTTATACTTTTGGGGTATTAGTCACTAGGGCTATAGCTGTACCAGAGCAACCTCCTACTGTTTCAAACAGGAATAAGATGAATGAGTGCAAGTCACTTTTCACAGCAGTGCAGCACCTCTGCAGTTTGGGGTTTGCATCAGTGCAGCTTTATCAGTGGTTAAGACTCAAATGTAGATAAGAGTCTAACTTTCCAAATTGTTTCAGAACAACCTTCGTGAATATAAGGATATGTGGAAACAAAACATTTGGAACTGAAGTATATTCAGATTCCTCCAATTATGTATTAAGATTACCTATTACAAACAAGAACCCAGGAAAACCTGTCACTGTTCTTTTCTTCTCTCTTCTAAATGGCTAGTAGAGTCAGGCTGTGATTTTGATCTCTTACTGGTTTTAGGCGACTGTGATGTAACCCCATTGACTTCAGGGGAGTTCTACTGAATTATGCTGGGGAAAATGAGATCAGAGTCAGCCCTCTAACTGTAGAGATATTTTTCCAAGGCTTGATAGGCTACTCATCATTATAAGTGATTCTACCAGTAATAGGTTCTTAAGCATGAGTTACAGGTCCTGAATCAGTTGATGCTATGCTCTCTGATTATTAGCCAGAATAGACAATCGACTCTCAACCAGAGCATTGTGAAAGTGTTGAAAAGGCTTTTGGGGAAGTTTCACTGGGAAATTGTCACTATTTCATTCTGGCTGTTTTTGTGCCTCTGAAATGGGCAGTGATAATCTTTTTCAGTTTCAAACATGCGGAGAAGTGGAAGGCCTCTTTTTACTCAGAATTTCATGAGCAAGTGAGGTAGAGGCCATCTTTGACATTTTTGTTTCAAGCATGTGTGTGTGAGAGAGAAGGAGCATAAAAGAATTTTACAGTTTATGAAATTCTGCTCTATAGAATAGTCTTTTTGCCTTTTGGATCTAAGTACCCCCAGATACTGCACAGTATAATAATTTGTCCAAGGATATGTTTTGTGTGAACTTATAAAAATGTGCCTTTTCCTTGCAAGAAGTTACTCTATGATGTATGTTGTACAAAGTCAGTAGCAAATTCTTTCTGAGCAAAGTTCGTCTGTATCCCATTATTTCCCTGGACACCTAAAAAGATCAACAGTGGAGGCTACTTAATTTAAAGATGTAAATACTGTAGTAGTTCAGAGTCATCTGCACAGCGCCAAAGATGAATTGCAGGCTTGTTTGGCACTAGATCATTTCTGATTTCATCACAAGGATGAGCATGTTACTTAATTAACATGTTTGTACTTCCTTGATATTTTAATTTAAATGAGTTCCAGTCCAGTTAACTGGAAGAGCTAAATAGATGCTTAACATGTAATTGATTTGATTATCAGTTTTATTTAACTTATTAGCTTTACTTGGTGTTGGTTCTCTTCCTCCTTAATCTCCCCCCAAAAAATATTGTTGAGTGTTCCTCTTAGTGAAACATGATGAATAGAGTGAGCCTGATCCTGCACTTCGTTACTCAGGCAAATTCCTATTGATTTCAGGATTGGGTTTAGTAATTCTCTATTTTTGGTGAGCAATATAAAGTAGAAGGTTGAAACTGACATTCTTCTTACCTATGTGCAGTGTGGTTATAGCCATGCTGGTCACAAGCTATGAGAGAGAGAGAGAGAGGGTGGCTGAGGTAATAGCTTTTATTGGACCAATTTCGGTTGGTGGAAGAGACAAGCTTTGGAATGTCACAGAGCTCTTTGTCAGGTCTGGAAAGAGCAACCAGAGTGTCACAGCTAAATACAAGGTGGGACAAATTAAACACAAGGGGTTAACACAGGTTGCAAGAAAACACTTAAAATGAAGTGGGCAACTAACCCCCCTGCAGTCATAGGACAAAGGGGGTTAGTAGGTTACAATTTGCCTAATGAACCATAAAACAAATGTCAGAGATCATGATTTTTAGGGTATGTCTATGCTGCAAAGAAAAACCCACAGCACCAAACCGGGTCAACCGACTTAGGCTCACGGTGCAGAGCTAAAAGTAACAGGGGTAGATGTTCGGGCTGGCGCCCAGACTCAGAAACCCATTGAGCAGGAGGGTCTCAGAGCCCAGGCTCCAGCCTGAGTCTACATGTCTACACTGGTATTTCTAGCCCTGCAGCCTGAGCCATGTGAGCACGAGTGTCAAATGACCTGGGTTCTGAGACTCAGTAGCGTGGATTTTGCTCTGCAGTGTAGACATACTTGCAGAGTTATGAAGTGAAGTTCCCAAGCTTGTCTTGGAAGGTGTTGTGCAGATTTGCTTTGAGGACAAGGATTGATAGGTCAGATATGTAGAGAATGCTTTGTGAAAAGTGTTCGTCCACAGGTGCGATGAAGTTTTTGTCTTCTATCATTTTTCTGTGTGATTGTTTAACCCATTGTTGTTGGGGCATTTAGTGCACTGGATGAGATACACCATATGTTGTGGTGGACATGTGCAGGACCCATAGATCTTGAAAGGTGTGTTGTGGGTGGTGTTGATCATCATAGCTGTGGAAATATGTCTGCAGGTTTTGAATCTGTTCTGGCAGGGTCTGGTGCTGCTTTGAATTGGTGTGTCCTGGTCTGTGGGGAGCTTGCTTCTGACGGTGAGCTTGGTGAAGTTGGGGCGTTGTCTGAAGGCTGGGAGAGGGGGTTCGGGAAAGACTTCTTTCAGGATGTGGTCTCCAGCAAGTATGGGCTTGTAATTGTTTGATACCCGTATAGGTTCAGTGTGAAGTGGTAGGTGATAACTAGGGCTGTGCAGTTGGTGGTTTTCTTTTATTTTCCTGGATTGAAGCAGGTTCTCTTCAGGTAATTGGGTGGCCCATTCCATGATGCAGTCCTTATACACCAACAGCCCTCACCATGACAATATTGTTGCCTGCCTCAAATATCTACATGATAACGGACAACACTCAGCTACCCACAGCTAACACATCACCAAACTCATCCATTTCATCCTCACCTTTATTTAGCTGACACACTCTGGTTACCTTTTCCAGACCTGAAGAAGAGCTCCATGTAAGCTCAAAGGCTTGTCACTTCCACAAATGGAAGTTGGTCCAAGAAAATATATTACTTCACCCACCTAGTCTTACTCATTCTTTTTACCAGTGTATCCAGGTTCAGCATGGACAGAGGCAGCGAATGTATCACCCATTGCTGCTCCACTAATGCATCTCTCTTCACCCTGGAAGACCATATCTAGAGGTGAAATTTTAGTTCAGTCACCACGCTTATTTAGTCTTTGACTTCTGCGGGCATTTTGTGATGTGTACTACATATTGAGACATGCTCTTTCCTCTATTCCACTAACAACGCCACTTTGGAGTTTCCATTGGTCTGATTATTTTTTTTCAGACAAGACCCAATATACCTTCTCCCATGCTGCCCTTGCATGTGGAAGGAGCAAAATGTGCCAGGCCACTACAGTCAACCTCTAAATACCTCCTTAAAACCCACCTTTGCTGTGATGCCTGCAAAACATTTGATAATAGGAACGCAGCTGGTGTGCTGTGACCATTTTTCAAGACTGGTTTGTTGTTCCCTTGTGCTCTCACCATCTGTTTATCACGGAACGTGTGAAAATGGATATAACAAAGACTTTGTCACTACTAATGTTGGCTGCATTGGAATCAGAGATTAAAAAGTGAACAATTCTGAATCACTTTAGCATTCCTCTGAGGCATCCAGCCCACCTCTCCCCGAGTCCTGTATTCTGTTACATAAAGTCCACTCTGTCTCTTTGAACAAATATATAACCAACCCACTAAGCTGTAAGCTCTGCTTTGAAAGCATTAACAAAATATTAGCCATCAGTAGCTGTCACACTTTGCTGACCAGCCAGATCACAGCATGGACTCACAAAAATGCCCTAAAAATCAAATTATTGGCTATTTTGGTGGGCGGGTGGGACTCTCTCGCTGTTTTGAGAAAAATGTTAATGTCTCAAGTGTGGCCCAATACAGAATGGAAGATTTTTTTTGAAGCTGAGAAAGTATCTGCGGGATGGGAAAACCATTTCCCACCCAGCTCTACTTGTAAGAGACTTCGATACAACAGTGAAGATGGCATATATTTGGCATTGTCAGTCTAGTGGTGATCATACGTATGTTGTGTGAGAGACATAGAGGGTGTGTAAGAGTGCAGCCTTTGTTAACCGGGAGGAAGTGTGCACCAAATGTTAGTCTGTGTAATCCCATTGGCTTTCAGATTTTAATTTCTGTGCACAATATTGTTTTTGTAAACTATTCTTTACATGTAAGTAGGGCTCCTGTGGTCATATAGTTTTTACCAAAACAGTATGGGTTAAGGAAATCCATTCAAGTCAAAAAACAGTCTTCATTTGACCTCTTCAAGCACTAGATGTTGAGAAAATAATGGTCATGGTTTTGTTAACCAAATGTTTCTCCAATGCAGGACTATGCAAGAATTATAATAATATTAATAGATGCTGCATCTCCATAGAATGGAAGCAGCATGAATTGAGGGATGAAAATCTGGCCAGTGCAAATTTGCCCACCCAATTAAACTGCCTGATTTTTATGGGAATCTTCAAAGATTCCTACTGGATAGTTTTTCTCATTTCCTCTCAGTATATGTATGTCATTAGCATCTCTAAGAAATCCCTGTTGTTTTTTTTCTTAGTGTCTGCTCATTATGCCCACCCCACGAGGCTACACTCTCCATATATATACAACAATTTCAATAAACGGAGAGGAGAAACCCCAGATACATTTGGTGTAATTAGTACATGCCTTGAGCTTTTTCCACTAATGAGTGAATCTCAGATCGTTCAAGATACATCTTTAAAACATGTTAAGCAATCTAATGGAGGAATAATAAACACGTCAAATAGTTTACTTGAAACACCTGACCAGTTCTATTTTATTAGGGGCCTGACTCAAATCCAATGGAAAGCCTCCAGTGGGGTTTGGATCAGGCCATTTTTTTCGGTTGTCGATCCAGTTGCAATGGCACTGTTTGAAGTTAAGCATGTGCTTAAGGGCTTTACTGAACTGGGACCCCAATGTGTAAGCAGGTCTCCCCATTTGCATGAGGTGGTGCCCTTCTGTGATGCTTCAGATGCATGACTGCATCCTCCTTGGACATTCTGCACCTTTGAGCAGAAAAGGAAGATGAAGAGATTGCTAGGAGAAGGGAAGGGAGAATGTGGAAGGACAGGGGATTGTGTAGGAACAGAGAGGGAGATGGGGCAGGATGCTGAAGGGGCAAGAGGGGGAAGGTGTGAGCGGGAGACTGAGGCCTTGACTTTAATTGGCCTATTCATGTGCTCAAATTTGAGCCTGTCCTTAAGTGCTTTGCTGAACTGGGCCCAGGGGTGATTGGCAGGGAGGATGGGGAGCAAAAGGACAGCAGGAGGGAGTCATGGTGGAGCATGTTAAGTATGACAGTTCCCCCTCCAACCCAGGAGAGAGTGTAAATGGAGTTCCCCAGTACTAGCAGCAAGGGTGGGGCATGTTTTTGTGTGTGAATTGTGTGTTTATTATAGACTTTAATTTAACTGAAGTAATCTCACACAAATAGAAAGTAGGTAGGATTGGGGAGACTAACACTTCAAAATTCAGGAGACAGACAAAAAAATCAGCACAACTTATTACTTTTTCATGGTTTTTAATGCACTCATGACTTTCTGGATATTTGAACCCTTAAGTGTTGTCAGAATTGCTACATATTCCTCTTGCTTTAAAATACATGCTTGGAACTAATCAGATATGAGATATGTATACTAGCTGTGTTTTAATAGGTACCAAGGCCTATGCCTTCAAGGTATAATTAGCACACCGTGTAAATACTGTACAATTTGCCTCACAGACTATTAAATGCAATGTTCTACACAGAGCCAAAGCAAATATATATTTACACACAACAGTCTGAATTATTTCAGTGGTAAAGCTGAGCACTATAGATCTTCATAGGTAATGAAGAAATGAGATCTGAAGACTCTCCGTTATTAGTGCTATTTTCACCCATCTCTTTCTTTCACTAGGAGCATAATTTCCCTTTCATTTCCTCATTAGAATTTTATATTCAAACATATGGAGAGACCACAGACCAGACAGTCTCTTAAATTGTGCTTTCTCCTGAAGTTATCTGAGCAGCTAAAGCTGCATTTCTCTTGTCACAGACTACATATTATGTAATCACTCCATGGTAGTAAGTTAATTTACTAGAACATGCGTGCGACTGGTATAATGAACAATGGAATTTTATATGTGGATGCAGAATCCTATTTTTAAAAAAGGCCTATACATTATTAGTGCATATTTAGATTAGGACTCCCTCTGTATAGTACATAGACTGGGTCTGTATGCCACCATTTGGCTTTTCCCCTCCGGTATGTTTATTTCTGTTACTAGTTTGCCTAAATATGCTGACTTCCTCTCTCATGTGTGGGAGGGGACATCATGCTGGCTCAAGTATCTTGAGATATTTTCAGTGAAATAGTGTCAGAATATAGCAGCTGGCTGACAAGAAAAGTAAGTGAAGCAAATGGCAAGGAGATTAACACAGAGCAGAGGAAAAGGGGGTAAAAAGAAGCAGGACAGAAAAGAAGTAGGGAAAAGTGGAATAAACCAGACAGAGGTTGGGAGATGGCTGAAAGGAGAAGGAAGAGTGAGGAGAAAACTGAATAGAAATGGAAAGAGAAGAAAACAGGCAAGGCAGTGAGGCTTAGCAGCAAGGAAAATTGATGAAAATCAAAGGAAACACTAATGGAAAAGAATACATGAGAAAATAAGGAAAGAATGGAAGAGGAGGAAAACAGAACTAAATTGAGACTGAAGAAAAAAAATGAATGAAACGAATGGCAGAGGAGAGAGCAAAAAAGAAAATGTAACAAAATTTGAGGGAAGCCTAAAGGAAGAGTGGAGACAGAAATGGTAGCCTCCATCCTGGACCATTGAAGCCCACGGGAGTTTTGCAGTCAACTCCAATGGGAGCAGGATGACAAATTCTAGAGATTGGACAGTAAGACTCTCTGCAGACACTCATGGATTAGGCTAAAGTTCAGAGCTAATTCAGGATAACTCAGATTTGATAGTGCCACAATCTTGTGAACTGTTCTTGTGGGATATTGACTGCACCTAAAGGAAAAAATAAGCCTCTTCCACGTATGATCTGTCCCAGAACCAAAATCTTAGGGACAGGTTCAGATGGGAGGATTCAAATCTAACTCTCCCCTCCTTGACTGGTTCTGAATTTGTCCCATCTCTAATAAATTCTAACAAGAGACAAACTCAAATGGTGAAACCTGATGAATGCATCTGAAAAAGATTCAGATTAGTTCAGAGAAGTACCTAAAGTTTAAAATGTTCATCTAGATCAGTGGTCCCCAACCTTTTTCATCTGGTGAGCGCCAGACAACGAGCCACGGATGACCGCGGCAGTGGACAAGCATCCGCCCAAATGCTGCCAACAAGCAGCGTCATCCAGAGGCGTCACCGCCGAAATGCCGCCGATGGCGCTGGATGGCACTGCTTGTCGGCAGCATTTCGGCGGATGCTTGTCCGCTGGCCAGTACACGGACGAACTTAGATGCCCTGGTGGGCACCATGGTGCCCGCGGGCACTGTGTTGGGGACCCCTGATATAGATCTTATATGGACTCATTGAGTCTGAAAAACTGAATTGGAAATCTCGGGGGGAAAAGCTCAAAGGTTTAGCTCATATTGTCATTGGAGAACATTTTAGCTGGTGTTAGACTAGCCACAGGGTTGCTAATTTGCACTGGAAGGCCTGGTTCACCTTCTGGCAAGCCCAAGATCAAGGAAGGTGTGAAGATAGTTTAGACATACCCCTTATTTGCACTGAATGGGAGCTTAATGTAGTTTGGGACTGAGCCCAATGGATGTGAAATTCCTCACAACATAATGATCATTTTTCTGCAAACTTTTGCTAAAAACTTTCAGTGGTTGCTTCCAGCTCTAATGATGAGTCTAATGGACAATGTACTACATTTTATGGAAAGAAAAAAGTAATTCTTACCAAAGTAAGAAGAAAAGCCAAGATTTTTAAAAATAGGAAGTTAAAGTTAGGCTTCTAACAAAGTGGCCTGGTTTTGAGAAGTACTGAGTACCCAACCACTTTCATTGACTTAAGTGGCCTGATTTTCAAAATCACTGAAGTGCCTAAACATGGATTTTAGATAACTAGTATTAGCCTCTACTCTTTACAATTTATGCCTGTATGTTACCATCTATGCAGACCTTACTCTCCAACACAGTAATGCACAGACTGGATTGAAAGCTCTTTAGTAAAGATAGTAATGTAATATTATATGAAGACCTCATTGTATAGTAATTTTCAAGTTCATTATGTTAGCATCATATTATATTATTACGCATGTTCACTAATATGGTGTTTAGCAGATAAAATTACATTGTCATGCCAGACTAGTAAAGAGAGGCCCTAATGGGATCTGATGGGAATTGCTGTTATGAAAGATGCTTGCTAATCTGATGGGATAGATTCCCTCTGGTAATGTCTGTTATGAAATTTCCCATAACCCCTTTAAACTCTCCTCACCCAGGAAATAAGAAGGAAAGGCTGAGTAGAAAACTTCAACATGAGCTTAAGGCACTGGATTGGGTCTCAGAAGATCTGGCTTCCGTTCCCGGCGTGCGCACTCACGCTCTCTCTCTCTCTCACGCACACAGGTTACTTTGGGCAAGCTGTTTGATATCTTTGTGCCTCAGTTTCCACTGGAAAAATGGGAGCAATAATCTTTCCATTCTTTGTACTGTCTATTTTGACTTGTAAACTATTTGGGGCTTCTAACTAAATGTGTGTACAGAACTTAGCATTATAGGGCACTGATTTTGGTCTAGGCCTGTAGCTGCTACTGTAATACAAATTAAAAACCAATAGTAGTAATCTGCACAAGGGGCTAGGGCAAGTGATGGTTGAAGCTCAAAGGGGTCAAAGGTTTGGATAAGTTTACATAAGTTCGGATGCTTTATCTGAACTTCCCAAGACAGCCAGATCTCACTGGAAATCACTGAACAGGCTGTCTCATGAGTTCAGGTGTAACCTACTTCAGATCAAGGCAGCATTAACAGGTGTGTTGTGAGCAAGACACGAGAAGTCATTCTTCCGCTCTGCTCTGGTTAGGCCTCAACTGGAGTATTGTGTCCAGTTCTGGGCACCGCATTTCAAGAAAGATGTGGAGAAATTGGAGAGGGTCCAGAGAAGAGCAACAAGAATGATTAAAGGTCTTGAGAACATGACCTATGAAGGAAGGCTGAAATAACTGGGCTTGTTTAGTTTGGAAAAGAGAAGACAGAGGGGACATGATAGCAGTTTTCAGGTATCTAAGAGGGTGTCATAAGGAGGAGGGAAGAGAACTTGTTCACCTTAGCCTCTAAGGATAGAACAAGAAACAATGGGCTTAAGCTGCAGCCAGGGAGGTCTAGGTTGGACATTAGGAAAAAGTTCCTAACTGTCAGGGTGGTTAAACACTGGAATAAATTGCCTAGGGAGGTTGTGGAATCTCCATCACTGGAGATATTTAAGAGTAGGTTAGATAAATGTCTATCAGGGATGGTCTAGGCAGTATTTGATCCTGCCATGCGGGCAGGGGACTGGACTTGATGACCTCTCGAGGTCCCTTCCAGTCCTAGAATCTATGAATACCTTGAGAACACCCTTTCTCGTTCATCTGATAACTTCTGCTTCCTATTCCAGCTGGACTCAGAAGTGCAGAAATTAGTCCAAAAAAAAAAAAAAAAAAAAGGGGGGGGGGGGGGGGCGAGTGAGTATGGGTGTCAAACCTTTTGAACCCATCTGTTTATGAATGATGGTTCAACCTGTGTTGTGTTTAATTCAAAATAGTTTTCCTCCCCTTACCTACATTTGGACTAGCTTAGCAGAAGTTGTTTGTGGGTCAGGACGAAGGAAAATTGACAGATGTTGACACAACTTGCACACTGCATAGTCACATTGTAGCTGCTGTGGCTAACATTATCCTCTAACTTCTATATAATCACCGTTTGCACGGGAACAATGAAAAATCTCTGTATAATATACATGCACCCAGTGTATATTGGGTGTATGTGGGGAAAAAAATTCTCTCAATCTCTGCAGCATTCAGAAGGCGTCCACATTCTGTTGTATGTCTTTTTTTGCAGGACCTTAACAGTTCATCATGCTCTTGAATAACAAGTGGTTGATCAAGTGCCTTAATTACAAGAGCAAATTGAAGGCGGTTGTACATTCATCAACAGAAATGGCATATTAGTTAACTAATGAAAAAGTCAACAGAGTGAGGAATAATACTGCAACAGTGTTAGTAGACATTAGGGCAAGATCCTCCGCTGGTACAACTGGCATTGCTCGGTTGGCTTCGGTACAGTTATGCTGAATTACACCATCTGAGGATCTGATTCTAGTTGGGTAAATGAAGATTTTTGAATAGCTGTTTACATTAAATTTTGCAGTGAGAAATCAAGAAAAATGTTCTTCTCTGGCTGATGTTTCTATCTGCATTTTTTTGGTGTAAAAAATTAACCATGCTTCTGATGTAATGGGACAATTTTGCTTTCATTCTGTAGAAACAACAGGATTTCTTAATTCCCATCTTCCATAATTATTTCATACACTTACATGCAGAGATTTGATGTTGGGGATTAGATAATTCAGTCACCTGGTGAAATGTGACCCAATAAGTATGAATAAACCCATGCTATCACTTCTGGAAGACTTTGAAATCTAGCTAGATAAGAAGTTGAGTGCCAAGGAATTCAGTGTGCATAAAGAAAGCAGCATCACATGTAAAGTTAACTATTTTCTTTTGGAGGAGAGAGAGCGAGACAGCAATGCTCATTTCCTGTAAGTGCTAGGTCACATCAATTAGCATCACTCTGGGCCCAATCCTGTATTATTGTTACTGTTTTGTTTGAAGGAGTGCTTTTATTTGAAGGAGTACTCTAGGTGATTTCCAGACAAACAAGAAGGGATGGTCCCTGCCGTAAAGAGCTTGCGGTCTAAGAATGGACAGAGAGATTAGGGAAGAAGACCAACAAAAACAATTTTCTATATGAATCAATAAGATTCACTGTAGGCAGCAGGGCAGAAGTGGGTTTTGAAGTGGGACTTAATTACAAGGTGCTTACTCTTTCCACTTTTGAATTAATGAAGGTCAATCCATGCATAGAGAGGACCACAGGGAGATAGGTATAGAGGTGATTGTTTGAGACAATGACAAAGGGGCAGAAAAAACAACAACTCAGAACAGTGGCAGAGAGGTGACTGGGCAGCTCACTCAATTCTCATGTTGAAGCCAAATATTTGTGTGACATTTCAAAAAGATCTTGAAATCATTCATTTACTAATTGCATACAAAACCAGGGTCACAAGAAGACTATTTGGGTTGCAAAGCTAAGCACTCCAGAGTTAGGAAATGCCAAACTTATAGTAGCCAGGCAACTTTGTTTCTGCCCCTTTGGGCATTCATCCTGGGCACTGGATGAGACAGGGGTCCATAGGAGAAAAATAGTGTGTAAGATAATGTAATTAAAGACTACATCATAATGCGTATGGACAGAATTATGCTTGCACAGGCAATTGTAAATCTGGCATTTCCTAACTTTCAAGTGCCTGACTTTGTTGCAATCTAACTAATGTTCCATTACCATAGGCTTTTTTGTACAAGTTTTTCTAGGACTTTTCCCTTAAAACAATTAAAAAAAACCTTTTTAATGTGCAACCTGCGTGTCGTCAGGGTTTGCACCCTGAACTTCCAGCAATGCTGCATAGACTTGTGCTACTTAAATATGAAACTAACTACATCAGCTGGGGGAAGAATTGTAGAGCAAGACCTATCCTATCTTCACCAGGTTATTGTATCTATGTGGGAATCTGAGAACATACCAAATAATTTCAAATATAAAGTTGTTCCTTGTGTAGACCTGGATGAATGCTGC
Organism: Trachemys scripta elegans; assembly: GCF_013100865.1. Lineage (NCBI taxonomy): Eukaryota > Metazoa > Chordata > Testudines > Emydidae > Trachemys > Trachemys scripta. Next base: position 82,600,026 of record NC_048299.1, read on the forward strand.
ATATTCATGAAAAATTTTTAGAAGGAAAAAAAGAGTAGATTCATTTAATCACCCTGTGATGGGGTCTACATAAGAATGGCCATGCTGGGTCAGACCAAAGTTCCATCCAGCCCAGTATCCTGTCTTCTGGCAGTGGCCAATGCCAGGTGTCCCAGAGAGAACGAACAGAACAGGCAATCATCAAGTGATCCATCCCCTGTCGCCCACTCCCAGCTTCTGGCAAACAGAGGCTAAGGACACCATCCCTGCCCATCCTGGCTAATAGCCATTGATGGACCGATCCTCCATGACTTTATCTAGTTCTTTTTTTGAACCCTGTTATAGTCTTGGCCTTCACAGCATCCTCTCCAGAGGTTGACTGCATTGTATGAAGAAACACTTCCTTTTGTTTGTTTTAAACCTGCTGCCTATTAATTTCATTGGGTGACCCCTAGTTCTTATGTTATGAGAAGGAGTAAATAACACTTCCTTATTTACTTTCACTACCCCAGTCATGATTTTATAGACCTCTAGCATATCCCCCCTTAGTCATCTCTTTTCCAAGCTGAAAAGTCCCAGTCTTATTAATCTCTCCTCATATGGAAGCTGTTCCATGCCCCTAATCATTTTTGTTGCCCTTTTCTAAACCTTTTCCAACTCCAATATATCTTTTTTGATTTGCGTTGACCACATCTACATGCAATATTCAAGATGTGGGCATACCAAGGATTTATATAGAGGCAATATGATATTTTCTGAATATTATCTATCCCTTTGCTAATGATTACCAACATTCTGTTCGCTTTTTTAACTGCCGCAGCACATTGAGTGGATGTTTTTAGAGAACTATCCACAATGACTCCAAGATCTTTCTTGAGTGGTAACAGCTAGTTTAGACCTCATTATTTTATATGTATAGTTGGGATTATGTTTTCCAATGTGCATTACTTTGCATTTATCCACATTGAATTTCACCTGCCATTTTCTTGCCCAGTTACCCAGTTTTGTGAGATTCCCTTTGTAACTCTTTGCAGTCTGCTTTGGACTTAACTATCTTGAGTAGTTTTGTATCATCTGCAAATTTTGCCACCTCACTGTTTATCCCTTTTTCCAGATCATTTATGAATACGTTGAACAGCGCAGGTCCCTGGGAGACGCTACTATTTACCTCTGTCCATTCTGAAAACTTACCATTTATTTCTACCTTTGTTTCCTATCTTTTAACCAGTTGCCAATTCATGAGAGGGCCTTCCCTCCTATCCCATGACAGTTTACTTTGCTTAAGAGCCTTTGGTGAGGGATCTTATCAAAGACTTTCTGAAAATCTAAGTGCACTATATCCACTGGATCCCCCTTGTCCACATGCTTGTTGACCCCCTCAAAGAATTCAACAAGCCACACACTGGGCCCAAAGGGATTAAAGGCAGTACTGGGCCCAGATAGCCCTGCCTGTCCATGCCTGCCAGCATGCTCTAACTGGAGGAGCAGGTTAAAAGGAGTTCAGAAGCCCAGGTAAAGCGTAGTGGACAAGCTGAAGGAGAGAGGAATCCTTCTCTGGGAAGCCAGATGGAAGGTTGAGCCTGAGAAGGGACCACAGAGCGGGTAAGGCCCCAGTAGTGCCTTCTCCAGCCACCACCTCCTTTGAGAACCTTCAGGGTCCTGCTCCTTTTGACTCTTCTTGTTAAATAGTTGACTGTTTGTACTTTAGGAGCTATGCCCCAAACTGAAGGGACATACAGGTAGGAAGTAGCCCAAGGCAACAGACAGACTCCTGCAGAAAGGACCCTGCTCGTGTTGCTTTCCACAGGGGCTGGGCTGGGACTCAGTGGACAAGAAGGGCCTGGGTCCCTCTACCACCCCACCTGGGGCTGAGGCCCAGATGTGGATGGAGGCCAGAAGATTCCCAGTTTATGGACAGAAATCATTCCCCTCTACTGCCCTGACAGAAACACTGGAGGTTGAGTGCATTAGCCACTAGCCTGTATTGCCCTCCAAGCACCTCATCACACATCTTTTATTTGTTTATATGGGTCATTTCCTTTAACAAAAGAAAAGCATTGCAAATTCATGTAGAAATTTGCATTTCTGACAAAACAGAAAGTGTTTGTGTGGCCATCTTGAAAGCTATTTATGGATGTTAGGAATCATCCACTCAAGTAGCAGAAACAATATCCTAGGACTTAGGTGATCAATCACACAGCATGAATAATGAGTAATGAATAACAAACATTCAAAGCAATAGCCATATTTGCATAAGCCATTCATTGAATAATTCTGAATAACTGCCAAATTAATAAAAATCAAAGTCAGTTCATGGACAATTTGAATGGGAAAAAGGATAAATTCTTTGAATAGATGGCTCACTGAAAAGGACTTGAAAAGCTCTGTTTCTGTAAGAAAAAGAATGGCAGATTAGTGTGGAAATTACCAGGCTACCACCTTTATGGCTCTTCTTGCTAAGACTCTGACAAGAATCCTTCTCAGTCAGCTCCTACAATATGTCATATTAGTTCTTCCTCTGATTTAAGAGCAAGAAAGTGTGCCTCCTGTATGATCTCTGCTCTCTGCCAACCTCTAGGAAAAAGCATGTGAAAAATACCTCCACTTAGTTGATCTAATAGGGACCTTTTGCAGTTGAAAGAGGTATTGTAACAACTCTTCAGGAAACATGGTTGCCTAGAGAAGTTTGTTGCCAAACATCACCTGTTTATTCCATCAGGATCTGTCTGGAACAATTCTTTGTTATAGTGCCTCTTCTGATACCTTTCAGATCAGGACAGGTGTCAGAGGGAAGTATGCATGCACCTTGACTGTTCAATTTTCTCTTCACTTTTCTGGGATTGCTGAAACTACTGACAATCTACTAGCAGGAGTTGAGATCCAGGTTCCAGAAAGTAAGCTTTACAAGCTGTCAGACCTGAAGGCAAAAATTAAAATCAATGACCAGCTTCTCCCCAGGTGCTTTTTGCTTCTGTGGCTGCAGCTTTTGAGCATGTTACCATTTCTTGGAGAGCCTTCTCCAAACGTTTCTACATTAAAATGGTTTGCCCAAGCAATGTGGTTCTCGTTGGGCCAAATTCTGTGCTCCTTAACTGAGTAAAACTCCCACCAAAATCAATGGGAATTTTGGTGATTGAGGATCACAGAACACATCCCTCTGACAGTTTAAAAATAGAGACAAAACTTCTGCCAGTCTCTCTCTGGTTATCTACCCTCTGCAGAATCTGAAGCTTCCCTCTGTGAGCAAATGCTTCTCTTGCTTTCACCTACCTTGGAAATGTTGTCTACTGATGATTTTATGAATGCCAAAATTATCACCCACATTACATTAGAACATAAGAACGGCCATACTGAGTCAGACCAAAGGTCCATCTAGCCCAGTATCCTGTGTTCTGACAGTGGCCAATGCCAGGTGCCCCAGAGGGAATGAACACGTAATCATCAAAGTGATCCATTCCATCAGCCAATCCTAGCTTTTGGCAAGCAGAGGCTAAGGACACCATCCCTGCCCATCCTGGCTAATAGCAATTGATGGACCTATCAGCCATGAATTTATCTAGTTCTTTTTTTAACCCTGTTATAGTCTTGGCCTTCACAGCATCCTCTGGCAAAGAGTTCCACAGACTGACTGTGCATTGTGTGAAAAAAATACTTCCCTTTGTTTTAAACCTGCTGCCTATTAATTTCATTGGGTGACCCCTAGTTCTTGTGTTATGAGAAGCAGTAAATAACACTTCCTTATTTACTTTCTCTACACCAGTCATGATTTTATAGACCTCTATCATATCCCCCCTTAGTTGTCTCTTTTCCAAGCTGAAAAGTCCCAGTCTTATTCATCTCTCCTCATACGGCAGCCATTCCATACCCCTAATCATTCCATACCCTTTTCTGAACTTTTTCCAATTCCAATATATGGTTTTTGAGATGGGAGGCCACATCTTCATGCAATATTCAAGATATGGGCATTTCATGGATTTATATAGAGGCAATATGAGATTTTCTGAATATTATCTATCCCTTTCCTAATGATTCCCAACATTCTGTTCGCTTTTTTGACTGCTGCTGCACATTGAGCAGATGTTTTCAGAGAACTATCCACAATAACTCCCAGATCTCTTTCTTGAGTGGTAACAGCTAATTTAGACCCCATCATTTTATATGTATAGTTGGGAATAGGTTTTCCAATGTGCATTACTTTGCATTTATCATTATTGAATTTCATCTGCCATTTTGTTGTCCAGTCACCCAGTTTTGTGAGATTCCTTTGTAACTCTTTGCAGTCTGCTTTGGACTTAACTATCCTGAGTAGTTTTGTATCATCTGCAAATTTTGCCACCTCACTGTTTCCCCTTTTTCCAGATCATTTATTAATATGTTGAACATTACTGGTCCCAGTACAGACCTGTGGAGGACACCACTATTTACCTCTCTCCATTCTGAGAACGGACCATTTATTCCTACCCTTTGTTTCCTATCTATCAGAGGACCTTCCTTCTTATCCCATGACAGCTTACTTTGCTTAAGAGCCTTTGGTGAGGGATGTGGGCAAAGGTTTTCTGAAAAAAAAAAAAACCCACTAACTACACTATATCCATTGGATTTTCCTTGTCCACATGCTTGTAGACCCCCTCAAAGAATTCTAGGAGATGGGTGAGGCAGGTTTTCCCTTTACAAAAAACATGTTGACTCTTACCCAACGAATTATGTTCATCTATGTGGCTGACAATTTTGTTCTTTACTACAGTTTGGCAGGTACTGAAGTCAGGCTTAGTGGCCTGTAATTGCCAGGATCACCTCTGGAGCCCTTTTTCAAAACTTGGCATCACATTAGCTATCCTCCAGTCATTTGGTACAGAAGCTGATTTAAGTGACAGGTTACAGACTACACTTAGTAGTTCTGCAATTTCACATTTGAGTTCCTTCAAAACTTAGGTGAATACCATCAGTTCTTGGGGACTTATTACTGTTTAGTTGATCAGTTTGTTTCAAAACCTCCTCTAATGAACCTGAATCTTGGACAGTTCCTCAGATTTGTCACCTAAAAAGAATGGCTCAAGTTTGCAAATCTCCCTCACATTCTCAGACGTGAAGACTGATGCAAAGATTTAATTTAGTTTCTCCTCAATGGCCTTATTGTTCTTGAGTGCTCCTTTAGCATCTCAATCATGCAATGGCCCCACTGGTTTGTTTACAAATTAGAAAAGCAAGTGACAAATCCTATAAATAAATGACCATGGACTTCATAAAGGCATCCATCTTGGATGCTGTCAGAGGGTCCTACAACTTATTTTGCTCTTCTTTGGCCTGGAAGCTTTATGAATGATGCCTTCCATCTAGTGTTTTATTAGGATTTTCAGGATCAGCCTACAGGACCAAGTCTCCAGTGTTATAGTTCTTGATCAGTCAAAGCTATTAAGTGCTGCTACTAACTTCAGAAAGTTGCCTCTTTTTTGTGTAGTTTGTCTTTGTCTATTCCCCTCCCTCCCCCACTGCTTCTCAAGAATTTCAAAGTGGTTCATTTTCCTAGTGGTGCTGCCCTTGCTGTTCATGCTCCATTTCTGTGACACAGGAATTTTGACAGAACCTTATGTCGCTGTTATGCCAGAGTCTCATGTATCCTTATTTATTTCTGATATGTCACATCTAACTCTTTTTATTCCTACCTTACTAGATTCATTAGTGCTCCTAAATTTACTGATTTGAGACATTCATGAACAATTCTGGGAAGACTGAAGAAGTATTTCCACAATTACTGAGATCTCTTCTGTTGTAGAGAAAGGATGAGCAAAAATTTTCCCCGCTGTGTTAGCTACCATGAAGTCAGCCCACCTGGAAATATGTGATTATCTGCTCTAATGCCGTAGCACAAAAATGTATTACTAAAGGCTGTCTCAGTGCCTAATAATAATGAAAGCTCTACTCTCAAACATGAAGTTAAGTGCTGAAATCTCAGTTTGGGTGCTCAGATTAGCATGTAGTAACCTCAGGCAAGTGTTTTGAGTGCCTAACAGTAGGTCAAGTTTCAAAATTGGGCCTACTTCGTATGTGCTTCTTTATCGGTTCTTTGATTTGGAATTCAACGTGGCAAAAATGGAACTTCTCAATTACTGCACTTCCTTCGGCCTTTGTTTTGGTCAAGAACTTGATGTCATAATTGCTTCATCCTCTTTTCTGTGTAATTCCCCAGCCCTCATCCAAGTCATTGCTGCTGGTTCTTCCTCTACAGTATACAGACATTCCTATTAATACTCAGGTAGCCTTTCCCCTGAGGTATGGCTCACACCTCCTCCTGGTGCTTGCTACTCCCCTTTCCTCAGCTGCATGCAGTGCTGGTTCCTTTTCTATGATGCTCGGTGCTTCTACTCAAGATGACTCGTTACTGTGCCCATGATACAAGGAGTACTATCCCTTGGGAAAAAGAATAATGCTACCACTGCTGGCAAGGAGTATAAAACCCAATACACAAGAAATAGTGAAGTACATCAACACCACAATCTCTAGCACACAAGTGACACATCCAAAAATAACAGTATGACAAAGGGGGACTTGATTGGGAATTGGCAAATAGGATCTGGGGAAAGAGATGGTTAAGTTTAACTAACAAGTACTAAACATTAACTAATCAACAAGTTTCCCACCTCCCAACTTTCACAGCCCTTTACAACTCCCAATTCCCTCCTGGGCAGATGGTACACTCAGGATGAGTCCAGAGATGATTGCTTCAGCATTGTGAATATTGGCCAGCTTAAAAAAAAAAGGAGGGGGGGTCCTCTTACAGTGTCTTCACTTCTGGGTGGGGCAGGGTCCTCGCCTGTCTCCCTGGCCTGGAGTCCAGTGGAGGTATCAGCTGGCTCTAGGTAGTTACCACCGGGATGGTTCTCTGCCTCCCTGGACGCTGGTCTCCACAGGGAAAGAGCTGACTGACCCATGCACTAGATACCTCAGCAGTTCAAAGACTCCCTTTCCATAGGGTGGGAATTAATCAGAGACACCCCAAGGCTTCAGCCTATCTCTTAGCTCCCAAACTGAAAGCTCAGAATTGAAACTAAAACTTGCCTGTCTGAGTCAGTCTGTCCCATGCTGCTGAGCAGCCTTGGCTCCTGACTGGCCCAGAAAACCATTGGTCCAGACCACCCTATTGGCCTCAGCAGGACTTTCTAGTCCATTCTAACCCCACCCCTGACTCCAAGCATGCTGGGAAATGATGTGAGAGGGCTCTTATCTATTGTCATTGTAGTGGATAGGGTAGGACCACCTAGAGGCTCAAGCAAAAATTCCATGAACTGGCAGACTCCACGTGGGGTTATACCTCCATCCCTACTGCAGAAACCTTAGTCCATGCCCTTGTTCTTTCTTCTCCAATGCTACAGCCTCTCTGGCCTCCTAGCCTCATGCTCTTCAGATCCATCCAACAGGCTGCAACTAAAATCAGTTTCCTCGCTTACTCTCGTGTCATCCCACTTCTCAAATCCCTGCACTGTCTTGCACTGTCCTTCCACATGAAATCCAAACTGCTGTCCTCACCGTCAAGGCTCTGCATGTTTCAACTCCTATCTAACTCTTCTCTCATTTCCTACTATATTCCTCTCTCATCCTCTTTCCCATACTACCGCACTCTGATGCTCCACTAACCCTGTCTCATGAGCAAGTCCAGGTGTTCTCACACAGAGCCCCCAATCTCTGGAATATGCTCCCTGTTCCTGTATGTCATGCAACATCATCCGTTTACCCGATTAACTTCTTCCACTTAGCCTTCTATTGCCAGCCTGCTCTCCTGCCAGCTTGCCTGCCTTAACTCCCTCAGATGTAATATTCACATTACAACAAAATTAAACACTCTTGTAGTATTGAAGGTAATTAATTATTAATTATGAAAATGATAGAGTATGTAGCAAAAATGTATCCTTCTGCCTGACTATAACCTTTGCCCCTCACTATGCTTTGTTTAACTTAGGCTCTGGTGCTGCAAGCTGTTGTACACAGGTGGACCTGTGTGTGTGTGTGTGTGTGTGTGTGTGTGTGTGGAGAGACTACTTGAGGTCAGCAGGGCTCCAGGTGAGTGTAAGGGCACTTCTGAGCAGGATCAGGGACTTAGATTGCAATATCCTCAAACCAGTCACTTGTCTTATCAAATGTCCATTGTAGTGAAGTGAGACTCACCAGTGCAGCGCCTCCTGCTGGTCGTCCTGGGAATTAGCTCTTTTCCAGCCCAGAGCATCGTCTGCAGACCCCCATGCCCTTTACCTCAGAGTTCTGCCCACTGCAGTACCCCACACACACTGGGTCTCCCCTCCCAGGGGAACCCCCAACCCTTTACACCCACCTTGCCTCAGTGGCTATTGCCAGTCATCATCTAGCCCCCTCTCACTGGGGCAGACTGTAGTCTGTAAAAGGCCACTCTTCATTGGCAAGGGCGGGGTCAGACCAGCTGCCTCTGCCTAACCCTGGGCTGTACCTCTGCAGCCCCAGTACTTGCTTTGGCCTTTCCCAAGGCCTGAAGTCTGGGGAGTTGTCAGTCCAAAGCTCTTCTGCTCCTGCTCCTGCTGCCCTTGCCCCCAGTATCCTGAGCTCCCAGGCAGCCAGGTCCTTCTCCCTCTAAAGCTGGAGAGAGACTGACTTAGCTTCTCGCTCACAGCCCTTTTATAGGGCCAACTGTGACCTAATTGGGGTGTGGCCCCAGCTGTGGCTGCTTCACCAATCAGCCTAGCCTTTTTCAGGAGCGGGGCAACTGCCCCGCTACATCCGTAAAGTACCATTCAGAGCTATGGCACTATAGAAGAAATAAATGATAATGTGGAGAATTTCATCACATCACATATTGCTTTGAGATGGGAGCATGCTACACACAATGCCTATTCAGACTCCAACTTTGATGATGACCTCTTCCACCCCTTTTGATGTGCTTTCCTCTATAGACATATGAGTAGCATGAAGATGCTGGTGGTGGCTATGTGATGCCACTGGATAGTACCACCATAGCTACATTTCTCTCCTCCACAACCTCACCAGATGCTTTTCAGAATTTCTGAATGCCATCTGCTCCCCTCCAAGCTATGTAATGGAGAAGCAAATATGGTCTGAAGTTATCCACATCTGAGAACGTGAGCAAAAATCAAACATCTGAACTGGATATTTCTGCTTTATTCTAAGCCCAGTGAATAGTTTTATAATTAGTGATTTTCAATTTAACACTGCACAGAGCTGAAGGGTATGATATCATGTACACTTCATTCCCACATGAAAAGTGATAATTCTTCTAAATATTCATGCCACTTTAATACAGTTTATCAAATCCAAAGGCATTGCCAGCTTTTAATTTAGAGTACAGCTCAGACGTTTTTAACTTGTAGCCATAAGAGGGTTTTTTTATTATTATTATTTCTTTGGCCAGATTTCATTTTGAGTCTGGAGTGTGCATACAGATGGGTCGTAAATCATAAACTTCCACTGTCACAAGGAGACCCTTATTTATTTATTTCTTCATTTTAAAAAAAATTACTACAGAAACATCCATGTTGGTGCATTTTTAATTACTACAGAAGCATCCATGTGTCACCAAGACACAGAACAATAGGAAGGCAGTCTTTGATCATTACTTTCTTCTCATCTTTGGTTATGTGCATCAAAATAAAATGTACACATCTGTGCAATAGACTGTTCAGTGCATCAGTTGGTGGGTACTTACCCAGGAAAACAGAATGTGCTCAGTAGACCTGAGTTTATTCAGGAAAAAATAGGACTTGCTTCAGTAAGAATAGAAACAAAACATTGTTGAGGCTTTCATCAGCCAAAGTCAGAGAGAGAGAGAATTCCTTGTAACTTAAAGGCAACAACTGATAGAGCTCTTGCAGCTCCAATTTCCAGATTCAAAAGAGCAGGAACTTCCTGCTGTTCTTCTTCTTGCCCACTTTTATTTTTCCTTTCTTAGGAAACCACTTGCAGCATGCAAGTTAAATGCCCAGGTGGACAGCAGGAGTAGAATGCTCTCTTCTGGATGCAGGCAGCAAAGAGCCTCAAGTGGTTGCTTTCCTCTTTAACCACTCAGCAGGGCCCATCTTAGGCAAGGTTTTAACTCCCTGGTTCCCAGGTCTTTTATGAAGTCCACCTACGCCATCCTGAACAATCTCTTCTAAATAGTCCAAAATGGGAGGAAAAAGGGACTTTCAAGGAAGCTGGCAATGATGAAGCAGGTGGTAGATGTGCATTACAGAAAATGAACCTGAGGCAGAGGAGGAGGTTTTTATTAGAAACCTTTTTTTATTTTAATGTATGGCAGAAGCACTGTTCTATAGGGTTTCTGGTAGGTACCATGCATGTTAGTCAAAACCCAGTGGTCTTCATTTGCTTCACATCTGATAGAGAGGGGGGGATAGTGTCCCTGCAATGGAAATGTTGGGGGTTCCATTCCACCCAATAACTCATGCACACCCGGAAGAGGTGGGATGGAGGGAAGAGTGGGACCCAGAGGTGCTGGAGTGGCTACCATGAGGCCTGGGATCAGGCCCAAGAACAGGTAGGAACTGCCCAAATCTTTTTTGCCCAGAGTAGGCTGTTCTACCTACCCCCCTCCCCAACACACACACGTAACCTGGTGAGTCTCAGTACCTCCCTCCACCCCCTCTATTTGCAGGGAGCTTCTGCACCCCCCGTTCCCTGCATTTTATGATGTTGGTGTTTCTGTTGTAATTTATTACAGTATCACCTACATGTCTCAACTGAGATCAGGGACCTATTATGCTAGGCACTGTAAATAAACATAGCAAGAGACAGTCCCTGCATTGAAGAACTTACAATCTACATGTACAAAGTAGACAAAGGGTGAGAGAGAGGCGGTATTATTATTTTCCTTTTTCAGATGAGGAACTGAGGCAGAGAGGGGAAATGATGTGCCCAAGTTCAATCAGGAAATGTATTACAAGTTGGGAATTTGAAGCCTAGATTTCCTGTGCCCCTGTCTAGCACACTGTAATTTGTCAAACTTCCATTCTAACTTGATGCACCAAGATCTGTTAATTGGTTAAAAGATGCCTGAGCATAAACTTGCTGAGCTCAAATTCCCTACATTTGTAGTGCTCATGAAAATTATCCACGTATTTGTGAATATTCAAGTTGCAATGAAACTGGTTCACCTATCCTTAGTCTCCACACCAGTGGCGGCTTTTCTGCAGCTAGAGACATGGCTGCATTCCATCAAATTATCAGTGCCAACTTAAATGGCCTTCTAATGGGAAAAAGTTCACTTTAGAATCTCCTTGATAAAGGATCTTCTTGATAAAGTTTGAGTGGTTGTATATTGATCCTTCTATGTCATTTTTTAAAGCTGTTGCTTTTGGCAGCTTTGAAGTTTGGAATTAAATTGATACTTGTGTAGCAAAGTGATTTCAAAATGATGCTTTGGGTCTCCTTGTCCTGTCAGAAAGGCACTGATCAATTTGACTACATAGGTCGTTTTAGACGTTTTGAAGCAGTACCATAAACACTTGGTGTTGAGTTTCATGTTTCTTAGACTGAAATACTGTGTCTCTGCATGTCTTTAAAGAGGAGATTGTGAAGTGTGAAGAACCCTCAATTCCCATCACATTGAATTAAGAGATTTGGATTATTTCCTGCCTGATACAGATGATTGCTTAATCTTAAATTGTATCCATAAAGGAGAATGAAGTAACTTCTTTAGAGTTTTAGTTTCTTTCTATTGCTGAACCCTAAGGAAAGTTGAGGGGCACCTGATGGAAGAGGTTATTAAATTCCTTCTTAAGGACTTAAAATGTATTTGTTTTAGTTTTCCAGTTGTGTTTAACTACACCTAAAAGGTGTTTTGTTTGAGACTAGTGAAAGTTGCTGGGTTGATGTCCCTAGACATTAAGGCCATGGAGCCTAACTTCCATCGGGAGAGTTAGGTGCCTAAATGCCTTTTTTCAGAGTAGCAGCCGTGTTAGTCTGTATCCGCAAAAAGAACAGGAGTACTTGTGGCACCTTAGAGACTAACAAATTTATTAGAGCATAAGCTTATGCTCTAATAAATTTGTTAGTCTCTAAGGTGCCACAAGTACTCCTGTTCTAAATGCCCTTTGAGACTCTGAGCCTACAGTCCTCCATTTATTCACAGAACAGGTACAATGGGTAGCACCAGCACGTATTTCCTCACAATGCTCTACCAATGTGCCTCAACCCTATTCTAATGGGATAACTTACAGGGGCGGTGAAAGTACAGTAGTTTGGCATCCATTGCCTGTTTGGAGCAGTCGGGGCAAGGAGCACCAACTGCTAGTTGCTGAGTGCCCTGTGTTAGTTTTAATTTTTGGCCTCCCTGCTGACATTGCCAACGAGAGTCTGTTAATGCCCATGTTGGGGGTGGTTTATGTAATGTGGACACTGCCCACTAGGCAGTAGACAGAAGCAACTATCTAATTGTACACAGACCACTGCACAGAACAGTTGTCAGATGGAAAGACATGCTCAGTTCCAACACAGACTAAATTTGAACCAGCAACCTAGAAGTGAAAGCTGTCATTAAAGGGCCCCACTTTTACAGTAGGGGAAATATACTGTTAAATAAAGTAGATCTTTAATTACTAGCAGATTCCTCCCCCACCCAGGTGCTTTGCTGTATTCTATATTTAACTAGGAGAAAGAATTAAATGCAATGAAATTATTTTCAAATTTTGCTGTGGACTTCGTACGAAGATTGTGATCAAATCATAAAGTGCGTGGTTTGAAGAAGATAACGAATCTGAACAGCTTGATGCAGTATTTTAATCTCATAAATATTAAAAACAAATCCTACCCATAATTATGAAGTGCAGTAAAGAATAACAACAATTTCTATTTTTATAGTTGGGTTTTTTGTACATAAGTGACTGTTTTTAAAGGGCATTTAATTCCCTCCTGGAATGGTGGACTGAGAAATCTGGCAGCACTCGTGCATCCAGCAGCATCCCATGTACAGCTGAGAAGTTTAAAACGTTTTTTTCTCTCCTTCCTTCCTTCCTTCCTTCCTTCCCACCTCATTCCCCCTTTAAAATATATATGTAGTAAATGTTGTGCTGGGTTGACAGTCCTGAAGACTGACCCCCTCAGTTTGCCAGCAGAGGTGCACATATTCTCATCTCATTTTACCAATGGGTCTTAACCCTGATCTGACAGGATGCTCTCACACAGAGGGGGTGGGATTTTCAAAAGTGCTCAGCCCTGCCCCAACTGACCACTGAACAGCCATAACGTTTGGGCACTAATGGCATAGGCCCTATTTGAGCTGGTAACCTTGAGGTGAAGGTATCCTGTTACCCAAATTGATTGGTCATCCAGGCCCACCCAAAACAGATACATTTCTAAGGAAACAATGAATACTTTCAAAGCACAAACTCTGAAACATATACAGGAGGAAACGGATTACCGTTACAATGCAAAAAGCTTGACAGAGTCTCCAGTTTTGTAGATTGAGTGAGGCCCTTCAATTTTTAGTTTTTCGGATTTTTTTTTTAACTGAAAAATTCCTGGATTTTAAAAAAAGCTATTATTCAGTTTTTACTGATTTTTTTTTCACTTGAATTTTGGACCACTAAAGTACAGGAAAGTACCAGTTGTGTTAAGAAAATCGAATATATTAGATAGATGTGTTTATGTTAATAAGAAGTTAGACTAAGTGTAAATGTGAGGATGTCAAAGTAATGCAATGTAGTAGATGATGCAGACTTATGCATGTGTGTGTATATGTGAACATACTGTTAAAATACAGTTCATGAAATAAAAGCAGTTTAATGCTGTGGTTTCAATACGCTCTATTTGTTGCTTTTTGTCTGTCTTCCTGTCCCCCCAATATTAACACTGATATTTATCCAGAAAACTATGACGTTAATTTTTCCCTATTTTCACCCATTTTTAATTTTTTATAATAAACACTGATACAGTCCCAAGAAATTTTAAATGAAATGAAAACTGAAAATGAAGGGCTTTGACTATGGGCTTGGTTCACCACTACGTTGCTCTAGTTTTACGCCTCCATTGAGGTCATGGAGTGTAAAAACAGGTAACTCAATGGTGAATTGGGCCCTATGGCTCTTTCCTGCTGTCGACAATAAAAACAGTCTGTTATTTATTTATTCTAATGCTCGTCCATGCACACACAAATACAACCATTTCACATCTCATCTGGTGCATTACTTATGAATAGTTGATGATTAAAACACAACTAGTTATTTAGTACAGACTATTTTCTGGCATAAGAAAAGAGCCGCTAGATGTTGGTTTAGGAAAAAAGAGCCTCTCTGTTCTACATGGTCTCAAGTATCAGGGGGTAGCCGTGTTAGTCTGTATCTACAAAAACAACAAGGAGTCTGGTGGCACCTTAAAGACTAACAGATTTATTTGGGCATAAGCTTTCGTGGGTAAAAACCTCACTTCTTCAGATGCATAGAGTGAAAGTTACAGATGCAGGCATTATATACTGACACATGGAGAGCAGGGAGTTACT